>NW_017671845.1:111799-232027 GCF_001879085.1 Nicotiana attenuata | reverse complement strand
AAACTAGCTAGGTCTATTCTTTACGATCGAGTTACAACTCGCAAACGCATAGATAATGTAAGGAGAAGCATAAACTTACCTTGTACTGAGTATCACCCACGAAACCTGGTCCTTTTTCATCAAAAATAAGTTCCTCAACACGGATACAAGAAGGAGAAAGAGAAACTAGCACGCTGTCCGGACTTTTCAGCACTAGAATCGCGTCGTAACACCCGGAATACCCTAGGGTTTGTGTGGGATTTTGGGGGAGGAGTTGCAGGGGTTCAATTAGGTTTTCTTGGTCTGAAATACAGGTGAAATAACTCAGTTTTTATCCCTAAAAGACCCCTCTTGGCCGACTTTGGGGCTTTTAATTAAGTCCTCTCATTTTGGCAAGTAGGTGATGCACCTACTTGTCACCTACCAGTCTGCGCTGTCTCGCGAAAATGCAAATATCTCTCTACTCCAATATCGTATCGACGAACGGTTTAATGCGTTGGAAACTAGACTCGTAGATCTTCAATTTGATATGTAGATCATCCATTGATTCCAAGTATATTGGAAGAAAAGTGCATATATATTTGACCTAAATTTCAGCATATTATAAATGGAACTTGTGATGACCTTTTCCAACTTTTGTTCCACAACTCGCTTGACTTCAAAACATAACACCAACTATCGTACGACTAAAATAACTCATAATATAATCTCCTTATAATGTTAATAACCCTAGTATCACCCCAAAAGTACATGGTAAAATATTCCAACTTGTCGACTTTCGACGAAACTTATTTTCTTCAATTCGTTTAGCTTCTAAGCCTTCAAAACCCTCTTGCTACTTGGTACTAATGATCTTAAATATTTGTAACCTCCACGTTAACATGATGAACTAACTTTGTAAGCTTTTAAAAGATGATTCCCTTTCTGAGCTTATATTAATTGACTTATGATGTACTCTTACGTACGAAAACACGGGGTGTAACAATAGACCTGGATCACGGTGGGTTCGTATTGTGATTTGGGACTTGGGCGTGTACCCAGAATCGAATTCGGAGGTCCCTAGCCTAATTTATCACAATTTGTTGAAAATTTAAAGTTTAAAGGTTTAAAGAAATTTCAAGTTTGACCGATGTTTGACTTTGTTGATACCGTGTCCGGATTTTGGTTCCGGAACTTGTCTGCAAAATTTGGTGCGAAACGAAATTGATTTGACGTGATTCAGACATCAGGTTAAAAAATTGGAAGTTCTTAAGTTTCATTGAAAAATTCGTTCATTTTCGTGTCTGATTCATAGTTTTAGGTATTATTTTTGTGTTTTGATCACGCGAGCGAGTTTGTGTGATGTTTTTGGACTTGTGTGGATGTTTTTCTCGAAGCCCCGAGGGCTCGGGTAAGTTTCGGATAGGCCACAGAGTGATTTCGGACTTGGTAGAATACCAGATGCCTCATTTGTTACTGTAGTTCTATTGCAGGTCTCGCATTTGCGAGATCTGGCTCACATTTGCGGGCCTCGCTTTTGCAAACAAGGATTCGCATTTGCCTGCATGGGCTGATTAGGGGAGTCTCGCATTTGCGAGGTAAGAGTTCGCATTTGCGAACTTGCTATTTCCGCTTTTGCAAAGGCAGAGTCGTATTTGTGACTCACCATGTTTCTTGGAAATCTTTGCATTTGCAAAATGGTGGTCCGCAATTGCGAGAGCTTGCGGTTCGCATTTGCCACAAATATATCGCTTTCACGATGACTGGTTTTTGGCAGGAGTTCGCGTTTGCGACCTCTTTCTCGCAATTGAGAACAAAATCGCGCAATTCTGAGATCCGCAGCTGGGGTAAAAACTGAGTTAGATGGGATTTTAGCTCATTCTCTCAAATTCTCAACCCTAAACACTTAGAGGTGATTTTCCCAAGAGCTCTTCTTCCTAAATATATTGTGTAACGACTCGACTTGTTGTTTTAGGAATTAACGCCTCATTCAGCGACTTAAGGTCCCGACCAAATTCGTAATACGCATTATGACTTGCGTGTGCGGTCGAGTTTGGTTTTCGGAAGATTCGAAATTTAATTGAAAGAACAATTCTCATTTTTGAAGATTAAATGAAAAGAGTTGACTGGAGTTTGACTTTTGAGCAAACGACTCCGGAATGGAGTTTTGATTATTTCAATAGCTTCATATGGTGATTTCGGACCTAGGCGTGCGCTCGGAATTGGAGTTGGAGTTCCGTAGAATAAATTGAAGAATTTTGGCGAAAGTTGGAAAAATAAAATTCGGAAGTTTGACCGAGAGTTGACTTTTTGATATCGGGGTCGGAATCCGATTCTGGAAATTGGCACAGGTCTGCTGTCATTTATGACTTGTGTGAAAAATTTGAGGTCAATCGGACTTGATTTGATAGGTTTCGGCATCGAATGTAGAAGTTAGAATTTCTTAGTTTCATTAGGCTTGAATTAAAGTGTGATTCATTTATTTAGCGTTTTTTGATGTGGTTTGAGGCCTCGACTAAGTCCATGTTATGTTTTGAGACTTGTTGGTATGGTTGGATAGGGTCCCGAGGGGCTCGGGTGAGTTTCGGGGTGGTTTCAGACCATTTCGAGGCTATTTGTAGCTGCTGGTTTTTGGCTACAACAGTGTGCTATGCAATTGCATGGAATTGGCCGCGATCGCGGTGAGTAAAATGGGAAAAATGGGCCAGTGATTCGCAATCGCAGAAGGCCTTTAGCGATCGCGTAGAGTAAACTTTCTGCTGCACTGACCCGACTTTGGAAGCTTATATCTCGCAATCTATAAGTAATTTGGAGATGATCTGAAGATAAAAGTTGTATCCCTTTGTGTGTAGTTTTCAGAAAATCAAAACAATTGGTATTGGAGTTGTGTACAAAAAGATATGGTTGGTACACTACATCCTGTCTGGGAAGAGTTTTAAAATCGCGAAGAAGAAATTTGTGCTGCACAGGGTTGACTTTGGCAGCTTATATCCCGTAATCTATAAGGAACTGGGAGATGATCAAAGCATGAAAATTATAGCCCTTGGTGTCTTGTTTTCCAAAAAAGTTAAACCATTTGCAATTTGGAGTTTTGTACAAAAGATATGACCATTATACTAAAGTCAATCTGGAAGAGCTAGGCACTTGTTCTTCACGATCGCGAAGAATTTTTCCGCGATCGCGAGGAGTAAATAGCTGGGCAGTAGCTATATTTTGAGGTTTCGGCCATTTTTAACATATTTGGAGCTATGGAGCTTGGATTGAAGCGCTTTTTGAGGAAATTTTCACCATGTAGATTGGGGTAAGTGTTCTATATCTGAAAGTGATTATACTTCATGATTCTATAGTTATATTCATGATTTATTTCGGATTTAAATGGAAGATATCAAGATTTTTGCAAAACCTTTCAAGAACAAAAATTTAAGATTTGGAGGTCAAGTTGTTATCGGAATTTGATAAAATTGGTGTGGTTGAACTCGTATCGGAATAGGTGTTCGGATTTCATGATAATTATGTCGGCTTCCGAGGAGGCGGATTCCGAGAGGCGGGTCCCGCATTGACTTTTGGTTGACTTTTGAATGTGAAACTGTAAGTCAACGTTTTATTATCCGGAATTGTTTCTGATGAATTTTAATGAAGTTAAATACAATTAATTTAGATAGATTTTAGTTGTCCGGAGGTCAATTCAAGCGAGAAGGCTATTTTGGAATATCGGCCTAACTCCATAAAGGTAAGTATATTTTCTAACCTTGTGTGGTGAATTATCCCTTAGGCATTGAGTATTATGTGCCATTTGTGAATAGTGAAAAGCCGTGTACGCGAGGTGACGAGCACGTACTCGGGCTTATATGTGCAAAACTTATTGGTTTAAAGTCTTAAGCATTTTTACATATTAAACTGAATAATTGTGTGGAGCCTTAGGCTAATTGCTGTGGAATTAATTGATTTTGTCGTATCTTTGGAATTGGTTATGGCCTATGGGCAATTTGTGACATGTTGTAATATTTGAGCACTTTTGATGTGCAATCTGTGACATGTTGTAATATTTGAGGACTTGATGTGCAATTTGTGATGTGCTGTGATATTTGAGCACTTGAGGTGCAAGTTGTATTATGCTATGATATTTACTTTTGGGACTACGAGGCACTACATCGGGAGCTCCCCCTGTCTTGCATATATACTTTTGGGACTACGAGGCGGTGCCTCGTGAGCTCCCCCTGTCTTGCATATGTACTTTTGGGACTATGAGGCGGTACCTCTGAAGCTCCCTGTCATGCATTTACTTTTGGGACTACGAGCCGGTACCTCGGGAGCGCCCCCTGTTGTTTACTCTTGTTGTATTGTGTTGGCTTTTCGTACAACACTCTGGGGATTTGTATTTCTTGTTTGTACTTGTTTTCGATGAATGAGATATTTTAAATAAAAGACATTATTATCATGTTTTAATTTAATAAGTTTTATATCCAAAATCAGTAGCTTATCGGATGCTTTATTTTAATTGAAATGTCATTTTCTTCACTCAAACTATTTCAAAAATAAATTCATTTCTTTGTTTATTTCTTACTTGATTTTAAAATTGTAACCTTACTTTATTGAAAATAAATTGATCGTGCGGATTTTATATATTGATATTTTTGGCACGCGAATTGTCCGTGCGGTTATGATAGAAATATGGGCACGAGGTGCATAAAAATATAAAAGTTGGTTGAGACCCGTATTTTTACGATTATGAAATAAGGTGTCACAAGGTGACTTTTATTTGAAAGAATTATATTCAAAAATATCATTTGAAAGCATTATAGTGAAGGATTATATATATGAAAGTATATATATATATATATATATATATATATATATATATATATGAAAGGATTATATTCTAATGATTTATCTTAAAAACTTATCTTTGAAAGATTTATACTTGAAGTACTTACATTTGAAAGACGTATATTTAAGGGACTTGATTAATTGGTTGTATCTGTGTTCCTTATTCGTTCGAGCAATATTTATGGTGTTCTTATTGCCTTGTTATTTATATCACTGGTTGATTATTGTTGTTATCACTGCTATTAGCTTCCTATTATTTGTATGCTATATTGCACGGGTTATTAGACTAGTGAGTGTCTTGACTGTACCTCGTCACTACTCCACCGAGGTTATACTTACTTGGTACCGACTGTGGTGTACTCATACTACACTTCTGCATATTTTTGTGCAAAGTCAGGTATTGGAGATATCGGATTCGGAAAGAGTTAGAGTGTGATCGCAAGGACTTAAGGTAGAGCTGCTTGGTCATCGCAGTCCCTTGGAGTCTTTCCATTTTATTGTACTGTCAACTTTTATTTGAACAATTTTTTATATTCGATCCTTAGATCAATACATGTATTCGGTTAGAGTTCGTGACTCAGTATTACCAGTCTTGGGAGGTTGTATCACTATTTCCGGTGTTGGTTTTGACACTTGTATTACATTATATTCAAATAAAAAGGCTTGAATTGTAATTATGATTGGCTTACTTAGTCTTAGAGACTAAGTGCCATCATGATGCTTGTGTTTGGGTTTTGGGTCGTGACAAGTGGGTATCAGAGCTCTAGGTTCATAGGTTCTACGAGTCACAAACGAGTTTAGTAGAGTCTTGCGGATCGATACGGAGACGTCTGTACTTATCTTTGAGAGGCTACAGATCTAGTAGGAAAATTTCCACTTCTTTCATTCTGTATCGTGCAACATTTATTCAGCTTGAAGCATATATCTTATGTTCTTTTGCAACCACTCGTGTATGAAATTGCGCACTTGGTATCAACTATGCATCAACAGTTTGTGATACTATAGAGAGGCTATAAGGGAGCCATGGTTGCTCAACCATTGTTACAAATCATCCAGATCGATGATGCGGAAGTTTGCGAGATCATTCACTTGTGCATGTGCGAGTGCATCAGATTCTGACATCTGGATGATAAGTACGAGCTTAAGAATGTTTATTTGGTTGCCCAATCGTCACAATCGTGGTAGGGTCACAAGGTGGATGTGGATCTGAAGATAGTTGGTGGTATTAGAGACTATGTGGTTTGTATGGGATTTCCATTTAGTGAAAGGTATATACTAGTAGTCAAGGCACTGGAGGAAGCAATTTTGATTGTCACAAGTATGACATGCGCCTAATAGATGGCTTGATGTGTCTTATGACTAGTGTCGTATGAGCGGTGAAGGTTAGTATTGTGGATCATGGGACTGTGTCCTCTGGCTTTGTGCCAAGTGAGAGGAGTCCACTATCAACTATTAGATTGCGGGGTCATGTTTTATATCAGTTCTGGCCTGAGATGTATATATGTGGTATTGAAAGGTTCTCCGAAACATGTATTTGATTAAGAACTGAGATTTGTATAGGATGATGCTGGGACTTGCGGTATTCCCGTGTCCTTAATAATTTTACATTTCAGTAGCAGCGGGGTCCTGGAAATAATTTCAGAATACTCAGGGTGCTGCAGTAAGTTCTTTTAATGCACCACCGGTACTGGGTTCTTATAATGGTTATCCCAGCTATCCGACACAGGCTCAGTATGAGCAGCCGAACCCACAGAGGGGTTGTTATCAATGTGGTGATACTAGGCACATCGTGAGAAATTTCCCCAGGCTTGGGAGAGGCGGGTTTCATCAGAATACTCAGGCTACGGGCTCTATTCCAGTTACTACCCCACATGCACAGTTAGTTAGGGGTGGAGGACAGGCGGGTTGAAGATGGCCTAGAGGGGGAGGCCCGACCCGTTGATATAATTGATATGGTATGGCTGAGGCCGCTACACCAGATGGTGTCATTACAGGTATGATTTTTATTATTAATAAAAGAGCACTATTCTTATTTTGATTCAGTTCTGATTATCGAGGCGAGTCCTCCTATTACGCTCCACTTATGGATGAGCTTTGTAATTTTGTGACCCATTTATATGTTTATCCCTGTTGGGAAATTTGATAGTATTAGCCCGTGTCTATCATTTTGTTTTGCACAATATTTAGGGTTATAGATCCACAAGTGACTTTCTATTACTCAATACAGTGGGTTTTGATGTGATTTAGGAATAACTGGTTTCAATTTTATAAATTATATTCACTACCGCTATAGGGGTTCATTGTGCATTGTGAAATTGTTTATCGGAATTTATGAATAGAATAACAAGGAATGGAAAATTTCAGTGGCACTATGTGCAAAATACTTGTGATTCGGAGTTGAGGACGAGATCCTAGCATTTTTATATGATGTGAAATATTTAAAACGGACTACAAGCCGCGGTGGAAGTTATATAAGGACGAGGTCCTTGTAGTTAAAAATTTATGTGTTTATATTCTCCCTTTGTGAAATTAAAATTTGTACTATAGTATTAATATGGAATCATGCCTGTTAGGCTTATTTGATAAATTCTTGTATGTATTTCTGTATATATCTAGCCATATTCTTGCTATGAATATTGAGTTTTAGCCTACGAGTTGAGTGCCCAAATGTCGTTAAATGTGACTCGTTAATTCAAGGAAGTAATTATGAGGTCTTCATGCCTCGCATGTTGCTTCCAGTGTTGTAAAAATTCGAAACGAGGCTTTGGTTAATATGAGATAAATTGTCGGTGCTATAATTTATTTTGAATAGCTATTATGATCAGAGATGTGGTTATCAGCATACGTATGATGTGTGCGAGTGTAAGCATGAAATTGCTACAGCCGGTTAAGATTAACATAGTGTGTTAATATGAAAATCAGGCCTTTTGAAATTTATTGGAGTATAAGAAATTGGCTTTAAAGTTTATAAATGAGGATAAAAGGAATAATCTCAACCGAGATGGTGTTGTCGGACCCATGTTAAATTACGGTGACGTAGAATCACCCACGAGTATTGTGTATACACAGTAATTTAATGCCCTAAGAATAATTCTTGGCACGTTCGAGGACGAACGTATGTTTTAAGAAGGGGAGAATGTTACGACTCGAATTGTCGTTTTAAGATTTAACGCATCATTTAGCGACTTAAGGTCCCAAGCAAATTCGGAAGTTTGACCGAGAGTTGACTTTTTTATATCGGGGTCGGAATTCGATTCTGGAAATAGGAACAGGTCTGTTGTGTCATTTATGACTTGTGTGAAAAATTTGAGGTCAATCGGACTTGATTTGATAGGTTTCGGCGTCGAATGTAGAAGTTAGAATTTGTTAGTTTCATTCGGCTTGAATTGGGGTGTGATTCATGTATTTAGCGTTGTGTGATGTGGTACGAGGCCTCGACTAAGTCCATGTTATGTTTTAAGACTTGTTGGTAAGTTTGGACGGGATTCCGAGGGGCTCGGGTGAGTTTCGGGGTGGTTTCGGGCCATTTCTAGGCCATTGGTAGCTGCTGGTTTTTGGCTACAGCAGTGTGCTATGCGATCCAGTGGAATTGGCCGCGATCGCGGCGAGTAAAATGGGAAAAATAGGCCAGTGATTCGCAATCGCGGAAGGCCTTTAGCGATCGCGTAGAGGAAACTTTCTACTGCACTGACCCGACTTTGGAAGCTTATATCTCGCAATCTATAAGTAATTTGGAGATGATCCAAAAATAAAAGTTGTATCCCTTTGTGTCTAATTTTCAAAAAATCAAACCAATTGGTATTTGGAATTGTGTACAAAAAGTTATTGTTGGTACACTACATCCTGTCCGGGAAGAGTTCGAAAATCGCGAAGAAGAAATTTGTGTTGCACAGGGCCGACTTTGGCAGCTTATATCCCATAATCTATAAGGAACTGGGAGATAATCAAAGCATGAAAGTTGTAGCCCTTGGTGTCTTGTTTTCAAAAAAAGTTAAACCATTTGCAATTTGCAGTTTTGTACAAAAAGTTATGACCATTATACTAAAGGCTATCTGGAAGAGCTGGGCACTTGTTCTTCGCAATCGCGAAGCATTTTTTCGCGATCGCGAGGAGTAAATACCTGGGCAGTAGCTGTATTTTGAGGTTTCGGCCATTTTTGTCATATTTGGAGCTATGGAGCTTGGATTGAAGCGATTTTTTAGGCGATTTTCACCATATATATTGGCGTAAGTGTTCTATATCCTAAAGTGATTATACTTTATATTCATAATTTATTTTGGATTTAAATGGAAGTGTAATGATCCGATAGGTCATCCCACGTTTTAGAACCAAATTCTGTCCGAAGCCTTAAATATCTCACTTTAGCCTTCCTCGCTTTCCATGCGCGGTCCTAGTGTTTTTTGGTAGGTTTATATGTTAAAAACTTATCAAAATAAGAATTATTGCCTTAGAAATTCAATTGATTTGACTTCGATTAAAGTTTTGAGTAAACGGACCCGGATCCATGATTTGATGGTCCCGATGGGTCCGTATAGTAATTTGGGACCAGGGCGTATGCCCGGAATCGAATTTCGAAGTCCCTAGCTCGAGATATGAATTTTTGTTGAAAATTGAAAGTTTGAAAGTTTAATGATTTTCAAGAATTGATTGATGTTTGATCTTGTTGATGTCAGGTCTGTATTTTGGTTTCAGAGTCCGGTACAGGTCTATTATTATATTTAGGACCTGTCTGTGAAATTTGGTGAGAAACGGAGTTGGTTTGACGTGATTCGTAGGTCCGATTGTTAAAATAGAAGTTTTAACATTTTCCTGAATATTTTCATTCGATTGGTGTTCAATTCGTAGTTCAAGGTATTATTTGGGCTATTTGATCGCGCGAGTAAGTTTGTATGATATTTTTGGACTTGTGTACATATTTGGTTTGGAGCCCCGAGGGATCGCGTGGATTTCGAATAGGCTACGGGTGTTTTGGAAACTTAGAAATCTGGTGTTTTTGCTTCAGCTGATTTTCATGTGCGTTGTGCTTCGCGATCGCGAAGCCATACTCGCGTTCGTGAAGGTGATCTGGGCTGGGGAGAATTTCACACAACACGAACGTGAGACCATGGTCACGAGCGCAGAGTATTGGGGAGTTTGCTCTAAGCGAACGCGACCCGTCACTCGCGAACGCGTAGCGTAAGCCAGTCTAGGCAGGGGACTTGAGGTTATTCTACGCTAACGCGGGTCTTGTCTAGCAAACACAGAGGTCAGGAGGGCTAAACCTCCACGAACGCGTGTAACCTCTCGTGATCGCGTAAGCCTAGCAGGCTCTGCTCTTCGCGAACACGTCTGTGTTCACGTGAACGCGATGAACACTGACGCCAGTGATAAAACAGTCCCAATTATGGGATTTTTGCCATTCTTTCAAAATTTCAAAACTAGAAGACCTAGAGGCAATTTTCCCAATAGATATTCTTCCCCAATTTGTTGGTAAGTGATTCTAACCTACTTTCTTTCAATTACCCATTACATTTCATGAGTTTTCAACCTAAAATCTAGGATTTTCATGGTGGAAATTGGGGTTTGGGTAGAATTAGGGATTTTGGTAAAATTGAAATTTAGACCTCAAATTGAGGTTGGATTTTGAAGCAAATTACATAACCGGGCTCGGGGATGAATGGGTAAATAGATTTTGGTCTGAACCTCGGGTTTTGAGCAAGTGGGCTCGTGGTTGATTTTTGACTTTTTGGGGGAAAGTTTGGGGAATCTAAATTATGTATTTTAGTTTATTCCTTTAGCAATATTTGATGTTATTGAGTTAATTGTGGCTAGATCGAGTGGTTTGGAGACGAATTCTAGGGGAAAGGCTCCGGTAGAGCTTTGAATTAACTGCGGAGTGAGGTAAGTGTTATGTCTGACCTTGACTTGAGGGAATTAGGAACCCTCGGACTATGTGCTATGTGATTCTCATGTGAGCGGCGTATATGCTGCTTATACGCCGACGGATTATCTGTTTTCACTTATTTTCCGCTTTTCCTTAATTATTTCCTTCCCTGTCTTAACTGTTATATGCTTTAATTGCTTTCCATGCTAAGCGTCTACTTGTTAATCAATATATTCCCCTGTTAATGATGTTAGCTCTTTCCATAGTTTCATGATTTTCTGCTATTTTCTTATATTGACTTACTTGCACCTTCTAATTGTCAATTACTAGATTGGTCTAGCTGTGTAGTATTACTTGCGTAGATTCCTATATTGTAAAAGGTTTCCTTTTTGGTTCAGTTTGGTAATTGTTGACCGTAAAGGTTTTTTTGTAGTTTGAACTGTTAACTTGACTGTGCACATTGACTATTTGGTACTAATATGGTGGGATTGGGCTGCACGCCGCAGCAGGTGTAATAAGGGTGGATTGCTATGGCAGAATGACGGTGAATTCGTACTGTACGGTGGGATTGGGTTGCACGCCGCAACAGGTGGAATAAGGGTGGGTTGAAATGGAGAAATAAGGGTGAATTATGATATTGATATTGATATATGGTGGGATCGGGTTGCGCTCTACAACACATTTATATATTATCTCTGTTGTTGATGTTGTTATGGTGAAATAAGGGAGGATTTTATGTTGTTTTGTATGATCGGGTTGCGCGCCGCAACAACCTATATGTTTCCATTTCTTGAGCCGTGTTGGTTTCCGGTTTTTTTAATTGAACTGTTAAGGATTGGTAATTTTGGACGACACTGGTTTATTTCTTGAGGTTGTAGTTATTATTTTCAGTTGACTGTTTTATCCTGTTCCGTATTTCCATTTTTCTGTTATTATTATATACTGCGTACAGGTGGTAGTGTAGGCGACCCACCTTAGCCTCGTCACTACCTCGTCGAGGTTAGGCTCGGCACTTACAGAGTACATGGGGTCGATTGTACTCATACTACACTCTGCACTTTTTGTGCAGATTTTGGAGTTGGTCCCAGCGTCGGTTATTAGCGTGCTTAGATTGGACAGTTGCGGAGACTAGAGGTACGGCTGCTCAGCGCCTGCAGCTCCTGTAGTGCCTTTCGCCTTTCTATTTACCTGTGTAATTTCATTTAGACGGCTTTGTATTTATTTCAAACCCTTGTATGTATAGTAGCTCGTGCACTTGTGACACCGGGTTCAGGGATTTATAGCAAATGTTAGGCAGTTTTAGCTTCCGCATTTACATCTTAGTTTATTTCATTTATTTCAGTTATTTCTCATTAGTTAATTCAACTGTTTAAAAATGGATAAAATATTCTAATGTTAGCTTGCCTAGAAGTGAATTGTTAGGCGCCATCACGATCCCGGTGGTGGGAATCCCGTGTCGTGACAGGAAAAAATCAAAATTTTTACAAGACTTTTCAAGAACAAAAATTTAAGATTTGGAGGTCAAGTTGTTATCGGAATTTGATAAAATTGGTCTGGTCGAACTCGTATCGAATGGGTGTTCGGATTTTGTGAAAATTATGTCGGGTCCCGAGAGGCGGGTCTCGCATTGACTTCTGGTTGACTTTTTAATGTGAAATTTTAAGTCAACATTTAATTATCCCGAATTATTTCCGATGAATTTTAATGAAGTTATATACAATTGATTTGGATAGATTTGAGATGTCCGTAGGTCAATTCAAGCGAGAAGGCTATTTTGGAATATCGGCCTAACTCCGTAAAGGTAAGTATCTTTCCTTACCTTGAGTAGGGCAATTACCCCTTAGCCATTCAGTATTATGTGCCATTTGTGAAATGAGAAAAGCCGTGTACGTGAGGTGACGAGCACGTACTCGGGCTTATATGTGCAAAACTTATTTGTTTAAAGTCTTAAGCATTTTTACGTATTAAGCTGAACAATTGTAGACATTTATTTAACTCTCTATTTGCCATGCCTCTAGTCCTTATTTATCGAATTTGTTTTTATATGATAAATTGGTATGATTGCTACTTGAATTTTTATGTGAATTCTCTGTGTTTGTTGATCGATATTCCCAGAAAATAATTATATTATAGATTTTACTATCTGCAAATAGTTAAGTAAATAAGTTTAAAAAGAGGCATTATATATTTATCGAAAATTTGGATTAAAGAAGGCGTTGTCCTATGCTGAGTTACTTTTCCATCCTTGTGGTTATTTTTGAGGTTTTATATACGTTGTGTGGAGCCTTGGGCTAATTGCTGTGGAATTAATTGACTTTGTCGTATCTTTGGAATTTGTTGTGGCCTATGGGCAATTTGTGACATGTTGTAATATTTGAGCACTTGATATGCAATTTGTGATGTGTTGTGAAATTTGAGCACTTGAGGTGCAAGTTGTATTATGCTGTGATGTTTACTTTTGGGACTACGAGACGGTACCTGGGGAGCTCTTCCTGTCTTGAATATTTACTTTTGGGACTACGAGGTGGTACCTCGCGAGCTCCCCCTGTCTTGCATATTTACTTTTGGGACTATGAGGCGGTACCTCGGGAGCTCCCCTGTCATGCATTTACTTTTAGGTCTACGAGATGGTACCTCGGGAGCGCCCCCTGTTGTTTACTCCTGTTGTATTGTGTTGGCTTTCCGTACGACACTCTGAGGATTTGTATTTCTGGTTTGTACTAGTTTTCGATGAGTGAGTTGTCTTAAATAAAATAAATTACTATTATGATTTAATTTAATAAGTTTCACATCCAAATCAGTAGCTTATCGGATGCTTTATTTTAATTGAAATGTCATTTTCTTCACTCGAACTATTTCAAAAATAAATTCATTTCTTTGTTGATTTCTTACTTGATTTAAAAATTGTAACCTTACTTTATTGAAAATAAATTGATCGTGCGGATTTTTTATATTGATATTTATGGCACGTGAGTTATCCGTGCAGTTATGATAGAAATATGGGCACGAGGTGCCGTGAAAATATGAAAGTGCGCTAAGACCCATATTTTTACGATTATGTAATGAGGTGTCACAAGGTGACTTTTATTTGAAAGGACTATATTCAAAGATATCATTTGAAAGAATTATAGTGAAGGATATTTATTGGAATGAATTATATTTGAAAGATATTTATTTGAAGGAAGTATATTCGAAATAGATATTTATTTGAAAGGATTATATTCTAAAAAAATTTATCTGAAAAACTTATCTTTGAAAGAATTATACTTGAATTACTTACATTTGAATAATGTATATTTGAGGGACTTGATTAGTTGGTTGTATCTGTGTTCCTTAATCGTTTGAGCAATATTTATGGTGTTCTTTTTGCCTTGCTGTTTATATCCCTGGTTGATTATTGTTATTATCACTGCTATTAGCTTCCTATTATTTGTATGCTATATTGCAGGTTATTAGACTAGTGAGTGTCTTGACTGTACCTCGTCACTACTCCACCGAGGTTAGTCTTGATACTTACTGGGTAGCGACTGTGGTGTACTCATACTACACTTCTGCATATTTTTGTGCAGAGCCAGGTATTGGAGATATCGGACTCGGATAGAGTTAGAGTGTGATCGCAAGGACTTAAGGTAGAGCTGCTTGGTCGTGGCAGTCCCTTGGAGTCTTTCCATTTTATTGTACTGTCAACTTTTATTCGAACAATATTGTACATTCGATCTTTGATATCTGTGCATGTATTCGGTTATAGTTCGTGACTCAATATTACCAGTCTTGGGAGGTTGTATCACTATTTCCGCTGTTGATTTTGACACTTGTATTAAATTTTATTTTTTTTAAATGGCTTGAATTGTTGCTATATCGGCTTACTTAGGCTTAGAGACTAAGTGCCATCACGACGCCTGTTGTGTGATTTTGGGTCGTGATACATTGGTAAGTGACTCTAATCTATTTTCTATTAATTACCCATTACATTTCATAATATTTCAACCTTAAATCTAGGATTTTCATGGTAGAATTTTAGAGATTTGGGTAGAATTAGGGATTTTAGTAAAATTGGGATATAGACCTCAAATTGAATTACATAACCGGGCTCGGGGGTGAATGGGTGATCGGGTGTTGGTCCGAACCTCGGGTTTTGACCAAGCGGGGGTTGACTTTTTGTTGACTTTTCAATAATGGTCTAAATTGAACCTGTTTCATTCGTGAGTTATTTCTAAAGCTTAATTAGAATCAATTGGTTAATAATTTGCTAGATTTGGTTGGTTTGGAGGTTTGTTCGAAGGCAAGGCCGTGATTGAATTTTGAGTGGACTGCGGAGTGAGGTAAGTGTTGGATTTAACCTTGATTTGAGGGAATTAGGAACCCTTGAGCTATGTGTTGTGTGAAATTCATGTGTGCGGCATATATGCGAGGTGACGAGTGTTTATACGCCACCAAAATACTTGTTTCCCTATTTTTCCGCGTTTCATTAATTGTTTCACCACATGCCTTATCTGTTACATGCTTTAAATACTTCCGCGATTTACTGCTACATGCCTTAAATGACTTGCTTACCCTTAGTTGTCATTTATTTGAATTGTCTTGTCGCTTACTATTCATTATTACGGTGGAATAAGAAAAAATTGTATTGTACGGTGGGATCGGGTTGCGCACCGCAACAGGTGAAATAACGGTGGATTAATATGGTGAAATAAGGGAGAATTTTTATATTGATTCTAATCATATGGTGGGATCGGATTGTGCGCTGCAACATATTTATTATTGTTGATATTGTTATAGTAAAATAAGGGAGGATTGTGTTGCACAGTCGGATCGGGTTGCGTGCTGCAACAGTCTATGTGTTTCTATTTCCTTATCGTGTCGGGTTGGCTTCGGTATTTTCATACGAGACTCTAAGGATTGGTATTTCTGGCATTTACTAGTTTTCCTTCGGAGATTGAGTTACTTTCATGTGTTAACTGCTTTAATTCGTTTCCGCATTATCTTTCCTCTTATTATTTTTATGCTGCGTACAGGTGATTGTAACTGACTGCCTTAGCCTCGTCACTACTTCATCAAGGTTAGGCTCAGCACCAACTCTGGCACGCGACTCAGCATGTCCTTTTTAAATTAGGAGAGCTCAAGGACGCCCCACATAAACCCTAATTGACATAAATACATCATGAAACGTCCTTTTGAGGGGGGAGACACTACTATAGGGTAAGACAACACCCAAGGAGGCGAGAACACGTTAGGAGCAAGGAGGAAGATTCAACCACGAATTTTTCCCCTTCTTCTTCCTACTTTTCATTGTTGGTTATGACTTCTAGTATTGTAGTTTTACATACTATTATGAGTAGCTAATTTATTATTTAGAGTTTTGATGAAACCTTTTAGAGGATGAATTCTTGTTACATTTTAATGTAATTTTGCCTTTGCATATCCCTACTTGTTCAACTACGTGCTTATTTTAGTTAATTGAAGAGATCTCAATTGACTGTGCCTATTTATTATGCATTGCAAGAGAAAGAGTGCATACTTAGATTGTTGTTGAATAATGTCACTCCCAAGGTATATGAGAGATCAATGTGACGGGTTTAAAAGCGGAATTAGATAATGAAGGTTTGACGTGATCATAGTGAGCGGCGAAAAAGTGCGAGCTAGCGTAATTCGAGAGAATATGACTAGTAAATTATTGTAGTTGCTCGATAGATAATTAGGTTAAGTCGAGTGCTCATGATCAGTAGAGAATACTTAGGCGAAATTATAGGAAACGTAGCGGGATGGATTCCGACAATTGGGGAAATCGTAACTCTAGGCCTCCTTAATCTTTTCTATAACCCTTATTATCGTTAGTTGTTAATTCACTCATTTAATTTGTTAGTTAATAAGTTTAAAATAGGAATCTTAATATTTATAACTTAGGAATTGTTCGAGCTTGTATTCTTGGTGATAATAAAGAGTTGTAGCTAAACCTTAATTCTCTGTGGGATTCGACTCTGGACTTTTAGACCGGATTATATTTGCAGCGACCGCTTATCCTTTTTAGGACTAGAGTTGGGCGTGATCAAATTTTGGCGCCGTTACTGGGGAACTAATGGTGTAGTTGCAAGTGTATATATTGCTAGGTTTCAAGTTTGAGCTTTTTATTTTTATTTTTTGTATTGATTTTTTTAATTATTGTTTTACTTGTTGATTTTAAAAATATGGCATCTTGGAGTTATAAGAGTTTTGGTGTTGGTAATTCTACTTTTGATTCTTATACATATTGTGAAGAAAATCACTCGTGGTAGAATTATCAAAATTTTCCCGAGTGAGAGTTATGTGCTCCAACTCAATCTTTTGTGATATATGTGGTGGTCAAGATGGTCACTTTCATGGATGTACTTATATTTCTTATCCTCCCCCAATCCCTTACTATGATGGTTCTACCTTTTCTTGTGAAGTTAATAAGAACAAAGAACCCAGGGATGATGACCTGAAAGAGATCAAGGATATGCTAAGGTGCCTTGTGGAATAAAATAATGAGAAACAACTGCACATACAAAGGCAAGATGCTATTATTCGCAACGTGGAGGCACAAGTGAGTCAACTAGTTGAAGCATTTAATGCTCAACAAGCCAATATTGGGGGTAGTAGTCAAGAAGATCACGAATTAGACATTGAAATTGAGGTGCTAATGGATGAGGTCAGAGTAGAACACCAACAATCTATCCACTTAGAATTTAAGGATGCCGATGTTGAAGAAGTAACACTAGAGTCAACCAAGGACATCGACGATATAAATTTAGTTGAATCTAGTGTGATAGGTGTTAAGGATGTCAAAAATCTTGAAGTTCATGTATTTGAGCGTGTTGGACCTCATTCCAAACACTTCTCTACATTATGTTCGGATAGTGAAATAGGAATGGATCTTTGCGAGCATAAAAAGGAGTCTATGGACGAGGTAGATGAGCCTTATATTTTGATATTTTCAAGGCCGTCTAGGCAAGGTGACACTCCTCGGTGGAGAGACAAAAAGTGCATGAGAACTTATTTAATTTTTGGCTCGCAAGGATATGCACCGCCTCAGGAACATAATCATAAACTTGAAACAAAACTTGGTGTTCAATTCATAAGCTCGAGGTGGAGACAAAAAGTGATTCGCGTCGTGCCGCGATATTAAATCAAGCGCTTGTTGGGAGGCAACCCAGCTTTACTGTTTTCTGTTATTTTTATTTTCATTATTTTTTATTTTCTTATTATTGTATTACTTTTGTAGTGTTTTTTTTATTTCTCTAGGATCAGGGGAAGCAAGGCTATTGGAAGAAAGCAAAATCAAGTGAGTTGGTTAGAACTAAGTGTGGAGTGCCCGCACAAAGAATCAAGTATGGGAGAAGTCTGAGTATCCCATGAGCTGCTAATGCTTCAGCCTTTGGCCTACCAGGGAGTTTCTTTTACCCTCTTGTATTTATGTGTGTGAATTGGGGACAATGTACAATTATAAGTGTGGGATGAAGTGACTATTTGGGTATTCCTATGCTATTTTAGTTTTGTTATTTTATGTGTGTTGAAAAAAATAAAAAAATAATTAGGTAGAAATAATCCCTCTTGGTTTTTCTTATGGCCACGGTTCTTTTTCAAGGAATGACTCTTTGAACCGGGTAGTAATTTGTTTTTTGTAGGTAAAATTTTTATAAATTTTTGGAATTTTCCCGATGATGGACCTTCTAGACAGTTTTCTTGAGGGTTTAAAGTCCAACGAAAAACACAAAAAGATTTTCTTGTTCTTTTTTTCTTTTTGAATTGACAATGGAATGGGAAGAAGCTTGAGTAATTTGTGCTTTTGACATGTTTTATATCGAGACTTACAGGTGGAGCATTTGTGCTGAGTAGTTTCTTCTTGATTCTTGTAACTATATGCCTTGAGAATATATGTGACTTTATTTTGACGTTTGGGCTCATCTGTTGACTCTTGTTGTTACTTCCTAGGGTTTAACTTGAGAGTCGGGTCTAAGCCATCCTAAGTAAGTCGTGTGCATTGTGGGAGGTGAGATTTTGGTTGTACTCTATGCCATCCCTTGTTAATCTAGAACTTGCCCCGTGTGTGACTCGAAGCGAAATGATTATGTCTTGTGAGTCTAGGAAATGATATAGGCATTTCTTTGATTGACCATTGAGCCTATGTGCCTACCAGTGATAAAAGTATCCGTAGTCAGCCCTTTTGAGCCTATAGACATTTTTCTTTGGCACCCACATTACAAGTCAACCCCTGTTTTGTTCTCAATAGTATCTTCTTTACCCTTTACCTCCGAAAGCACTTAAGTCGCTGAAAGAGTAAAGAAAGAGATTGGGTAGCTTTTTAGTGGAGCCATAGAAAGGCCGACATGGTGCACTTGTATTTGAAAGCCCTACTAGCTGGAAATACCAAATTAAGGAGAGTGTGAAACAAAAAAGAAAAAAAAAGCACAAAAGAAAAAAAAAAGATGAATGAGACCTCACATATCTTTGTTTTGGCTAGTGAGTATCTATATTTTAATGTGATTAATGAAGAAGGGCTTAATTGTGTATGATTTCATGGCAAAATATTTAATTGGTCATGACAAGAATGTGTTTGAAAGCGTGGTGTATTAAAGTGCTTAGGAGGGTTTGTCACTATTTTCCTATATATATCATACCCGTCCCTTAGCCTACAGTGCAACCTATAAAGTCGTACTTGATCCTAGATTTTACAAGATTAAATTAGTCGAGTCTTACACTACGGGCAAGCCTATGATACGAACTTGGGTGGCATATGAGTTTCTTTGCGAGAGTGAGCGAATTCTTTCAATATGTGAGTCCTTGAATTCATATTTGAGTGTGCGGACTGATTATTCTCTTTGCTTTATTGGTGAAGGCACATGCTTTACGACGGATTGGTAAAGAACTCATATCTTTAGTTGGCACAAGAAGCGAGTCATATAGAGGAATGTAGTGGACTCAAATTTTGAGGCTAGGATGTTAGAAGAGTCACACAAATATTTTAATTAGTCTTGGCATTGGTCTAATAATAAGAAAAAGTATGAAGAGTGCTTATGTCGGCTTCTAAGCATTGATATAAACCATTGTCATTGATACGATGCTTAAGTATGTTTTGGAATTGTGTTACTTGCTGATGTGCTTAATTTTATGTTGCTCGAGCACGAGCAAGAGTTTAAGTGTGGGGTAGTGATAAATGATGAAAAATGCATATTTTTGAGTATCTTTGCATATTATTTCTTATGTGAGTTGCGGGAGATTACATGTTTATAAACATATAATATGCTCATTTCATGTTTATTGTGTGTAGGAATGAATTTGGATAGAAGTTGGCGAGAATTGGATGATTTGATGCAAAAAGAGTAGAGATGCAAGACCTGGAAGCGTGCCACAATTGGTGCATTGCATGAAGGTAGGCGCGAAATGGCCTAGAAGATGAACAAAAAACAGCGAAGTATGGAGGTTGGCACTAGACCTGGCACGCGAAAGAACAAAGAAGAAAAAAAGAAATAACTGGGAGCTTGCTAGAAGTCACGTGTTGCACCAACTTTGGCACGTGACTCAGCGTGTCCTTTTTGAATTAGGAGAGCTCAAGGATGCCCCACATCAACCCTAATTGATATAAATACATCATAAAACATCCATTTGAGGGGGGGGGGGGATACTACTATAGGGTATGACAACACCCAAGGAGTTGAGAACACGTTAGGAGCAAGGAGGAAGATTCAACCACGAATTTTTCCCCTTCTTCTTCCTACTATTCATTGTTGGTTATGACTTTTAGTATTGTAGTTTTACATAGTATTATGAGTTGCTAATTTATTATATAGAGTTTTGATGGAACTTTTGGAGGATGAATTCTTGTTACGTTTTAATATAATTTTGCCTTTGCATATCCCTACTTGTTCAACTACGTGTTTATTTTAGGTAATTGAAGAGCTCTCAATTAACTGTGCCTATTTATTATGCATTGCATGTGAAAGAGTGCATATTTAGGTTGTTGTTGAATAATGTCACTCCAAAGGTATATGAGAGATCAAACGGCAGGTTTAAAAGCGGGATTAGAGATAACGAAGCTTTGACGTGATCATAGTGAGCGGCAAAAAGTGCGAGCTAGCATAATTCGAGAGAATATGACTAGTAAACTATTGTAGTTGCTCGAGAGAGAATTAGGATAAGTCGAGTGCTCATGATCAGTAGAGAATACTTAGGCGAAATTATAGGAGACGTAGCGGGATGGATTCCGACCATTGGGGAAATCATAACTCTAGGCCTCCTTAATCTTGTCTCTAACCCTTATTATTGTTAGTTGTTAATTCACTCATTTAATTTGTTAGTTGATAAGTTTAAAATAGGAATCTTAATATGTATAACTTAGGAATTGTTCGAGCTTGTATTCTTGGTGATAATAAACAGTTGTAGCTGAACCTTAATTCTCTGTGGGACTCAACTCCAGACTTTTAGACCGGATTATATTTGCAGCAACCGCTTATCCTTTTTAGGACTAGAGTTGGGCGTGATCAGGTTCATAGATTGCTCAGGTCGGTTATTGAATAGAGACTTGAGGTACAACTGCTCGGCGTCTGCAGCACCTAGAGTCCCCTTCTTCTTTATCTTAGCTATGTACTTTTCCTCAGTCAGCTTTATTTCTGTTCAGACCTTTATTTGTACCATTCTACTAGCTCGCGCACTTGTGACACCGGATTCGAGATTGTACGAGATGTCTAAGTTATTATGGTTTTCCGTACTTTACCTCAGATTCATTGCAGTTATTTAGCTTCTTTATCATCATTTAATCGGAACTGTTAAAAATGGATAAATTATTCTAACATTGGCTTGCCTAGCAAGGGAAATGTTAGGCGCCATCACGGTCCCGAGGGTGAGAGTCGTGACAGAATTTTTATTTTGATAATCAAATTTTAAAATTTGATGAAGAGATTTTACTCTCCAGTATTTTTCAAGTTGCCACAATCAAGTTCATACTCTCAAATTTCTCCTCTGGTGGAAGAAATTTAAAACCAGTTAAAATCACAATCCCATTCCTCTAAAAAACAAAGGCAAAGAGTAGATCTGAATTTTTTAAAGACTGATCCAAAAGAAAAAAATATCCATTAGAGAGTATCATAAAGTGAGCTTAACAAGAATAGAAGAGCATACCTCCGAAAAAGTCCTTACCAATCCTGAAACCATAAATTCCTTAAAGAAAATAGTTTTAATAATGTATTTTAATTTTTAATATTATTCTTGTGTTTAACTAATTAACTAACAAATTAAAATAGTAAATTAACAACTAACGACACTGAGGGTTAGAGAAAAGATTAAGGAGGTCTAGAGTTATGACTTCCCCTATTGTCGGAATCCTTCCCGCTATGTCTTCTATAATTTCGCCTAAGTATTCTCTACCGATCATGAGCACTCTTATTACCATAAATCTCTCCCCGATTAATTACGACAATTTACTAGACGCACTCTCCCGAGCTACGCTAGCTGGCTTTTAATACAGCTCACTTCAGATCGCACCCAAGGCTTCGTTATCCCTAATCCCACCTTTAAACCCTCGGTTATTGATCCCTCATATATTCTGGGAGTGGTGTTGTTCAAAAATTACCTGAATATGCACTCTCTCCCGAGTTATGCATACTAAATAGGCACAGCTAATTAAGAGCTCTTCAACCAACCACAATATAAACGTAGTTGAACAAATAGAGAAAAGCTATGGCTCAATTATATAAAAACATAACAAGAATTTATCCTACAAATGGTTCTATCAAAACTCTAGATAACAAATTAGCTATTCATAATAGTATGTAAAACTACAATACTAAATGTCATAACCAACAATGAAAAATAGGAAGAGGAAGGAAAAACTCGTAGAAGAATTCTCCGCCTTGCTCCCAATGTGTTCTTGCCTCCTTAGGTCGAATCTATGTCTCAAAATATGTCCCCCCTCTCTTTCTTGGCCGGCTTCCTTGGTTTAATATAGGATTTAGGGCTTAAAATCTCGTATTTTGCACATAAGTCCCTAAAATTTCCGCCTCCTGTCGCGGTTTTGCCGCGGTCGCGGTGGAACCGCGGCCAAACATGCCCTCTGATTCTTTAGTTGTCTGCGACCATCTTCTACCGCGGTTCTGCCGCGGTCGCGGTGGAACCGCGGTTTTTCACCCTGTTTTGTTTGGATTTGGAAAAACATAAAACTTGATAGTTGTAGCCCTTTGAGTTAGCTTTCCAACCATATATTGTGGAGCCCAAATGGAGTTCTGAGCAAAAAGTTATGTCTATTTTACTAGACAGTGCGCAATATGCCTCCTCAAGTCTTCGTTCGTACTTAATTATCAAATTTGACCCCCGAACACGATCCCGGCTTAATTCCCTGATCTTTTACTCAGACTTCAAAGCTTCAAATCACTTAAATTCATTCCATAAGATCTATATAGCTCGGAATCACACCTACAAGGCATAAACACACAATTAGTGCAAAACACTAGCGATTAAAGCGCAAACTCAATTAAAGTGCAGTAAATTAGAGTGTAATAAGCGACTAAAATACGTAATTATAGCCTATCATCAACACCCCACACTTAAATCATTGCTCGTCCTCGAGCAATCAAACTACACTTTTTTTATAGACACGACATTTTTAAACAATTCTCCTAACTCATCACACCAAGAGTATTTAAAATAGACTAAGCACAAAAGCGTAACATCTTCACCTCAAGATTTGACTCACAAGTACCACGCATTATTCACAACTCACCTACTTACTCTAACCTAGAAGTCACTGACATTACCTTTCCTTCATAAATCAAGTGCCCTACACAACAAAAGAGAGTAGTTCCACACAATAAAATTTAAGAACACTTAGGAACTCAAGATAGAAAGAATTCACTCACTCTCAGAAATAACATTCATATGCCACAAAATATGCACCATAAGCTTGCCCGTAGTGTACTACTCCACTAATCGAGCTCATTCAATCTAGGATCAATTAGGACTTTATTTGGTTGTAATGTAGGCTACGGGACGGGTGGGATACATTTAGATATAAGAGTGACTACACCTCCCTAAGCACTTTAATACATATACTTTAACATTCAAACCCTATAATTATGTCAAACCAAACTCCACCTTCACATCAATTTATATTACCCCATACTTCTTTAAGCACACTTACGTCAAGAGCCACCACTTATCAAGAATTTTTTTTTCACAACAATCCAACTATTTTGTTTTCAATTCAAGTGGCTCTTCCTTTTTCAAAACAGTGCACCTTTCTCCTTATTTCATTAGTTCCACTCAAAAGCCAAACCAACCACCCCACACTTTAACTTTTACAAAGTTCATAAATAATTCAAGTGCTCATGAGAGGTTACAATGGTTCAAATAGATGGTTAATTCGAACAAATGGGTAAGGCTTGTAATGTGGTTGCCAAAGAAACAGGATTACAGGCTCAAAGGGGTTAACTACGATACATAATAATTAGGTGGGTAAAATATACATATCTGGCTCAACAAAGAAACGCCTATATCACTTCCAAGACTGAACAAAACTACTATTTCGCTTTGCAAACACACGGGGCAAGTTCTAGGCATCAAATGCAATGCACAGAATATTACAAAACCTCACACACACATGGCACATAACTCACTCAGGATTGGATTCAATCAAGACACTCTAGTCAAAGCAGTTAAGCAAAGTTAAAATCATACAATTTAAGGTACTTCTACAAGAGTCAAAAATTGAGCCTAAGTGTCACAACCAAAGTACTCACTATTCTCAAGGCATAACAAAGTCAAGAGATGTTGCTTCAATTCAAAACTCAACATAATGACTCCTATTCCTAAAAAAAATATTAACTACACCCGGTTCAAACAAAACCCTTGAAAAAGAACCGCGGCACAAAGAAAAATCAAGGGTGAATTATTACACTACCTAACAAAAGAAAATCTTTTTTTTAGACTTAAATCCCTCAAGAAAATTGTCTAACAGATCCATCGTCGGGAAAAGTCCAATCTTTTTATAAAAAAATTATTAAATTAACACAACTAAAATAGCATAGAAAGTCACCCAGACGATCTCCTCACCCCACACTTAAAATTGTGCATTATCCCCAATGCACACCATAACTAATAAAAAGGGTAAAAGAGACTCCCTGGTAGGCTAAAGGCCGAAGCACTACAGCTCCTGGGGTACTCAAACTTCTCCCCAGCTTGGTCCTTCGTGCGGGTACCTCACACTTAGTTCCAACCATTTGGTTTGCTGTTGCATTCTTCCAATACCTTCGCTTTCCATGCTCCTAGAAAATAAAAAAAATTCACGCTACAAAAATAATACAATTAAAAAAATAAAAAATAAAATAAAAGAAAGCAATAAAGCTGGGTTGCCTCCCAACAAGCGCTTGATTTAACGTCGCGGCACGACGTGAATCACTTTCTGCCTCCACTTTGAACTTATGAATCGGACCCCAAGTTTTGATTCTGCTCTATGATCATGCTCCTGGGGTGGTGGAACGAATCCGACTGGCCCAATAAAATAATGTAGTATTCTGCACTTCTTGGCCTTTATATGAGGTATGTAATCCCGACTTTCTGGCAAGAAGAATTCCAGAATGTAAGCACTTTGTTCCTCATTCCTTGACTCCTCAAATGGCTCGGACGACTCTATTTCTATATCATCATCTAAACACAATGTAGAAAAATGCTTGGAGTGAGGACCCATGCGCTCAACTACATGAACATTGGGACTATCTACATTCTCAACACTAATGACAATAGAGTCAACTAAATATGTATCCTCAATATCCTTGGTTGACTCTAGTATCTCTTCTACAACATCGACATCCTCAAAATCTAGTGTGATTGATTGTTGGTGTTCTACTCTAGCCTCCTCCTCTAGCTCATCAATTTTTGTATCTAATTCACGCTCTTCTTGGATACTATTCACAATATTGGCTTGTTGAGCATTAAAAACTTCAACCAGTTGACTCATGTGAACTTTCAAGTTGTGAATAGTTTCCTCCTGCCTTTCTATCCGCAGTAGTAATTTACTCTGTTGTTCCAAAATGCACTTTCATATCTTCGAGCTTCTTTAGGTCAGCTTCCCTAGGTTCTTTGTTCCTATTAACTTCACCATAAAAAGAAGAACCATCAAAGTAAGGGGTTGGGGGAAGGTAAGAAATATAAGCACAACCGTGAAAGTGACCATCTTGACCACCACACATATCACGCACATCCCACACATAAGATTGAGTTGGTGCACAAAACTCGCTCTCAGGAATATTTTGATAATTTTACCATGGGTGGTTTCCTTCACAATATGCATAAGGAGGATCAAAAGTAGAATTACCAACAACAAAATTCTCATAATTCCATGATGTCATGTTTCTCAAATAAACAAATAAAACTAAAATAAAAAAATTAAATAATAAAATAAAAGTTCAAACTTGAAACCTAGAAATATGTACACCTACAACTACACCGTTAGTTCCCCGGCAACGGCGCCAAAATTTGATAACGCCCAACTATGCCTTATAAAAAGGACAATGCGGTCGCTGCAAATATAATTCGGTTTACAAGTCCGGAGTCGAATCCCACAGAGAACTAAGGTTTAGCTACAGCTGTTCACTATCACCAAGAAGACAAGCTTGAACAATTCCTAACTTATAGATATTAAGATTCTTGTGTTTAACTAATTAACTAATAAATTAATAACTAACGATACTGAGGGTTAGAGAAAAGATTAAGGAGGTCTAGAGTTATGATTTCCCCAATTGTCGGAATCCTTCCCGCTATGTCTTCTATAATTTCGCCTAAGTATTCTCTACCGATCATGAGCACTCTTATTACCGTAAATCTCTCCCGAGTAATTACGACAATTTACTAGACGCACTCTCCCGAGCTACGCTAGCTGGCTTTTAATACAGCTCACTTCAGATCGCACCCAAGGCTTCGTTATCCCTAATCCCACCTTTAAACCCTCGGTTATTGATCCCTCTTATACTCTGGGAGTGGTGTTGTTCAACAATTACCTAAATATGCACTCTCTCCCGAGTTATGCATACTAAATAGGCACAGCTAATTGAGAGCTCTTCAACCAACCACAATATAAACGTAGTTGAACAAATAGAGAAAAGCTATGGCTCAATTATATAAAAACATAACAAGAATTTATCCTACAAAAGGTTCTATCAAAACTCTAGATAACAAATTAGCTATTCATAATAGTATGTAAAACTACAATACTAAAAGTCATAACCAACAATGAAAAATAGGAAGAGGAAGGAAAAACTCGTAGAAGAATTCTCCGCCTTGCTCCCAATGTGTTCTTGCCTCCTTAGGTCGAATCTATGTCTCAAAATATGTCCCCCTCTTTCTTAGCCGGCTTCCTTCGTTTAATATAGGGTTTAGGGCTTAAAATCCCGTGTTTTGCACATAAGTCCCTGAAATTTCCGCCTCCTGCCGCGGTTTTGCCGCGGGCACGGTGGAACCGCGGCCAAACATGCCCTCTGATTCTTCAGTTGTCCGCGACCATCTTCTACCGCGGTTCTGCCGCGGTCGCAGTGGAATCGCGGTTTTTCACTCTGTTCTGTTTGGAATTTGGAAAAACGTAAAACATGAAAGTTGTAGCCCTTTGAGTTAGCTTTCCAACCATATATTGTGGAGCCCAAATGGAGTTTTGAGCAAAAGGTTATGTCTATTTTACTAGACAGTGCACAATATGCCTCCTCAAGTCTTCGTTCGTACTTAATTATCAAATTTGACCCCCGAACACGATCCCGGCTTAATTCCTTGAGCTTTTACTCAGAATTCAAAGCTTCAAATCACTTAAATTCATTCCATAACATCTATATAGCTCGGAATCACACCTACAAGGCATAAAACACAGAATTAGTGCAAAACACTAGCGATTAAAGCGCAAACTCAATTAAAGTGCAGTAAATTAGAGTGTAATAAGCGACTAAAATACATAATTTTCATTGGTTATCCATTTTCTAAATGGATAATATGGTTTTTATCCATATTTCACCCGTTTTTAAAAAGTTCATTATCCAACCCATTTTTTAGTGGATAATATGGGTAGTTAACTGTTTTTTTTTAACCATTTTGCCACCCTTATCTCATTTCAGAGTGACCAATAAAAATCATTTCCTTGCATTGGCTGCGAATTTATCTACCTTGGGCAGATTGCTTTCATAACACAAGCAGCCAAATACTCTTAATGGCTTCCTATGCAATAACTCATAAGGAGATCTACAATGTAAGACACATATAGGCAGTTTATTTATCAAATACACAGTTGTTCTAACACAATCACCACCAAAATATCCTTGGAATTGAGCTCTGGAATTTTAGAGCTCTGGCAACCTATGTTTTCTTTCTATAACTCAATTCTATAGAGGTGTGCAAGGACAAGACTTTGATGTACAATTCTAAGAGATGTAAATAATTCATTGCATTGAGAATTAAAGAATTCTATTTCATTATAAGATCTTAACATGTTCACAATAACTTCAAAGTAATTTCTTATCATTGCAAGTATTGAGTTGAGCATGTTCTAGTTCTAGCATTAAATTAAGTTTTGATGATTAACAAATATATTGAAAGAATTAGTTTTTATTGATGTTGTTTCCTATGTTAAAAAAGTTATTCAAGACATGATATGCAGATGATGAAGGAACTAGGTCAATAGTGAATGAAGTAGACTACTGAAAATGTAATCGTGTTTAACGAGAAAGTTAACTGCAATGGATTTTGGAAAAGAGCTACTTCGTGAGAAACAAGAAAAATATTCGTTGGAGGAATCCATGTTCAAAAAGGGTTTCAACAAACATGAAAAACTTGTAAAAAGGATAATGGTTGTGGAGTTAGAAATAAATAAGGAAACTAAATCAAACAAGGAAATGTTTTCCTTAACCAAAATATTCAAGGTTTTGGAGCATTAATTGGAGAAATATTTCGGCCAACATCATACCTATATAAAGAGACTTATTATTGTAATTTTATAGTTACACTATTCATATATATCAAGTATATTACTCTTGGAAATAGCAATCACAACAAGAAGGCGTTCTCAAGGATTCAAGCTGCTCAAGTAAAGAACCTCTTCCGGAAAACAAAAGTTGCCCAGTTCTTGAGTTGTCAGGTTGAATCAGTGTCTTGTATTATAATATATTTGCTTTTAAAAAGTGTAATCATATGTTAGCACAAAAATATTGATGTTTAGTTTAGAAATGGGTTGTTATAATTGAGTTGATTGTAGGGGTTAGGGTACTAGAGTTAGTCTCCTTGATTATTGAGTTGAAACACTTTGAAGTTAGTGAAATTTTGAAGAAAAATCCTATGAGGGTAGGCCGTGGTTTTTTACTTCCTTGAAGATGGAGGTTTTTCACGTAAACATCATTGTACTCTTTACATTTCACACTTTACTAGTTGTTTGTGTCTATTTTGGGTGTATCACAGAACCTGGTTCTGTGATTCGCTAAAATTAGGTAAGACAAAATTTGCTCTCCCTGTTATGTCACAGTGCAATCTTAGAATAACAATTGGTATCAGAGTAGGTTCTTAAATCAATTCTAACACCTTAAAAGAATCCAAGATGCATGCACCACCAAAAGCTCAAGAAGGAAAATCAACTGTGAGGCCATTACTGTTCAATTGAAAATACTATGGATGGTAAAAAAAAAAGGATACATGAATTTCTGGAAGGAGAAGACCTGAAACTTTGGGACATCGTTGAAAATGATCCTAAGATTACTATGATGATTAATGACAAAGGAACCCCTACAGGACCAATGCCTTGAGACAAGTATACTGAAAATGATGTCAAGTGTGTTCAAAAGAATGCAAAAAAGATCTTAATATGTGGCATTGGACCAGACGAGTACAATAGGATCTAAACATAGATTCCCCACCGTCGGGTACATCTGTCGCACGCTTTCTCACCATCTGTGAGAGAATAAGAGGAAGATACTTAGCACAACATCAACTACACGATAAGAGATGAAGAAAGAGGAGTTTCCTAACACCTTATAGCCTCTTGAAGATAAGCACAGACGTCTCCGCATCGATCTGCAAGACTCTATTAGGTCCGCTCATGACTTGTGAGACCTATATGAACCTAGTGCTCTGATACCAAGTTGTCACGACACAATTTTTACAATAGGCCGTGATGGCGCCCAACATCGTTGCTAGGCAAGTCAACGGTGAACTATCCATTTAATTGCTCATTTTATATTTTTAAAGTCATTGATTTTTATTTAATAACAAAACAAAAAGTAGGTGATCATAGTAATGCAAAGGATAAACTAAAGATAAGAGTAAAGTAATGAATTTAATAATCAAACATTATGAGTATCTACTAGAATTTTCCAAAAACCCGATGTCACAAGTGGACGAGCATCTAGTAGAATATACAAAACTCCCTACAACTACTGTCTGAAACAAAATAGACAGAAATAATAAATACAACAAGAGGAGGCTCCGGATGATGCATAATAGAGCATGGGAAGCAGCTCACCACTAGGCCTCCGAGTAATGCGGATGCATGCCTGGACGAACACCAGATGTAACTACCTCAGAACCTGTACAATTTGTGCAGAAGTGTAGCGTGAGTACATAAAGAATGTGTACCTAGTAAGTATCTAGTTTAACCTCAAAAAAGTAGTGACGAGGGGTCGACATCGATACTTACTAGTGGTCAATATACATAAAGTGCAAGAATTATAAATAGGCATGAAGCACAACAGAAATAATGGAATAAGAGGCAATAAATAAGTGAATCTTTAACAAAATAGCAAGTTAAAAGTTCTCAAACATCACATGCTAATCTCAACAGGTAAGGGCCAACAAGTAGTAGTAATTTTTGATTCATGAAGGATATATTGAGTATAATCAAACTCCTAACGACAACAGGCATGAGTTATGCTGACGTCGTACGACCCGATCCATAACAATCGTGTACATATGCTACCGAAGTCGTACGGCCCAATCCATGGATGCATCACATTAAATATAAAATATTGCCGAGGCGTTCGGCCCGATCCGTAGGAATAGGGAAACTCTTCGGACTACGAATTTTGTATTTACAACCCAAGGTAAGCCTATAAAGGAATTATGAATTTTCCTTCAGTAAATAATCATGCCGTCAAATCTCTAAGTAATGAAGCTCAATCTTATATAATCTTTAATCAGATTTTACTTATTAATACAAGTAATTAAACTAACAAGTTGAGTTCAAATAGTCAAGTATTGCATGATAAAGTCCTATGTTTATCCGAACATAATACGAATTTTTGCTATGTGATGACTCTCGTCACTTCGTACGTACGTAGCACCCACAATCAGTAGCAAATAATAATTTAAACACCTATGGCGTTAATTACCTCTTAGAAGGTTAGGCAAGAGACTTACCTCATTTCCAAATCCACTTCCCGGTCAAAAAACCACACTAAAAGCCTCTAGTCGATGCCGAGCAATCCGAAAATAGCCAAAGGTTGTACAGAATAATTTATATTTGCTCAAAAGTTCATAATTTAACTATTAGAGTAATTACCCAACCCAATTTCAAAGATTCTTAAAATTAACCCACAGGCCCACGTGCCCGGATTCCGGAAATTTTTGCAAATAAATGTTACCCATAATCTCACAAACACAAAAATATATAATTTCTACTCAATTCCATAACCATTTTCATGGTCTAATCCTATTTTTATCAAAACCTAGGTTTTTCAACAAAATCCTATAATTTTCACACTTTACATGTTAAAATCTGTCCAAAATTCGTGTATTAAACTCACATTAAGTAGTAATTACTTATCTTACAATGATAGGTGAAAAATCCCTCTCCAAGAGCTCCAAAATCGGCTTACTCAAAGTAAAATGAGAGAAAATGAACCTAAGTCTCGTCTTAAAACAAGTCTCTGCCCAGATTTTCCTCCTTTACGATCGCAAAAATGCCCTCGCAATCGCAAAGGCAAAACTGCTCAGGCCCCTAAAAAGTTTTCTTCGTGATCGCGAGAAGACTCGCGCGAAGGCGATGCACTAAGCCTCCCTTTCATCGCGAATGCGAGCCTCTCTTCGCGAACGTGAAGGGCGTCTGACTTGCCCAGCCCCAGCCCCAGCCCCAGCCCCAGGCCTTCTATGCGAACGCGAGAAGGCCATCGAAAATGCGAAGGCCACTGGTCCCAAGCCTTCACGAACGCGACCCATACTTTGGGAACGCGAAGAAAAAAATCACCCAGTCCCCAAATCCTTCATCGCGAACGCTAGGATCCTTCCGCATTCGTTAAGAAAGAAACCAGAACAACATTTTCTACAATTTTAGACTTAGCTCCAGGTGGTCCGAAGCACACCCGATCCACCGGGACCCCGTCCAAATGCACCAACAAGTCCATAAACATAATACGAACCTGCTCGAACCCTCAAAACACGTAAAATAACACCGAAACTAAGAATCGCACCCCAAAACCAAATTGATCAACTTATGAACTTTAAACTTTTCAACTAGCTCCGAACGCGTCAAATCATACTTAGACAATTCGAAATGACATCAAATTTTGCATACAAGTCATAAATCACCATACGGACCTATTTCCTGGCTCGGAATCCCAAACGGACCTCGATAACACCAAAGCCTACTCCAAAACAAATTTAAAGAGCTAGAAAACCTTCAATGTGTCAACTTTCAACATTAAGCATCGAAATGCTCCCGGATCACCCGAAACTCGATCCGAACACACGTCCAAGTAAAAAATCATCATACAAACCTATTGGAACCATCAAATCACAGTTTCAAGGTCGTTTACTATTAAATAATGACTCAAGTCAAACTTGGCCATCTTACGCCACTATTAAGGACTAAGTATTCTGATTTTAACCCGAGCCTTTTCAAACCAAAACCAATCATCCCCGCAAATCATAAAATAGTAAAATAACATACGTGGAGTCTTAATTAGGGGAACAAGGACCTATAAAGCAAAATGACAGGTCGGGTCATTACACAAACTGAAATGAAATAACTACAACATCTGTTTGGAATGTACATGAACAGAGCTCCAATCTAAAGCAATCGAGGACAAGTGAGAGCCATAACTAGAACGTAGGTACATCTTCAATGTCAGCTCCCGCCATGCACAAAAATAACAGTTCCAAGATCTCCACGCAAGGTGTAGAAGTGTAGTATGAGTAAAACCGACCCATGTACTCAATAAGTATCCTAACTAACTGTTTACCTCAAAAAATGTAAGTAACAATTAAAGATGATTTGTAATTTTAAAGATATGTGATATATTCTAATACTAGTGATTATACAAGTAATATTGAGCTTAAGTAAGAAGAAATAATGATCCAAATCAATGTTGTTAAAATTGTAGGGGCCTCAAGCTCGGCTGCTCTGGGACCTCGAGGTCAGCTGAGACCAATAAAGTATGAACAATAAAGTAAAGGCAATAAAGCTGAAGAACAATTGTCAAGCACGTTAAACAAGAGAAGAATAGAATGTTCTATTGCAGAGAATAATTTCATATCGCTTATAAAGTGATTGGGGTCCCCTTTATATAGGAGAAGGAAACCCCAATATAGTACATTCCTCATTACAGTAAAGAATCCTATTGGTACAAGTGTATAACAGCCTAGTACGGACCTGTACCATTTCATATAAATATTATCCTTTAATTAATGCCCTGGTCCACGTGTCCTTGAGAAATTCCCGCTCTTTCTTGATTGACTTCGAGATTGTACTGCCCTCGATGTAGGCCGTGTTAGGCCTTCGATCAGCCTCCTCGGGGTATATGTCTCTTGGCCGGATCTGACCTCTACTTCGAGTCTCTCGGACTCGGACCCGTAGCTCGATTTAAGACTTTAAAATCATTCTCCTCGATTTTGACCGTATATACTAACCTCGGCAAGGTAAAAGAAGAAAGAACTATAAATGATACTCAAAGAACTATAAATGATACTCAAAGAACTATAAATGATACTCACTAACACCTACAGAGTTCATAATTTCAACAAGTATAGGACAGATATGTGATCAAATCAAGAAAATCTTAAGGTAAAACCCACTTTGATGCTCACAATTCTTTGTTTTAAAGTGTTCTACTCAGTCAACAATCCAGCATATAAAGAAGATATGCAAGTATATCAGGTAAACAGTCGAGGATATTGAAAGTAAAGATGAAATGCAATAATCAATTATCCGTTGTGGCGCGCAACCCGATCCAATAACCATAAGCTAATAAGGTTTGTTGTGGCGTGAAACATAGTACAATAAAAGTAACCAACTCTCTTAGAGCTCACATCAACTAGAAACACATTGTTGACAAGCTCAAAAGACACACTTAAATATGCTCGCTAGTCGAATATAGTAAAATAAAATATCGTATCCACGGGGATTGGAGTTAAACAGTATTTTCATAGTTTATAACTCGATTTCTATCCAAGATGATCAACAATTGAGAATTATGTGATTTAAACTACAATTAAATAAAAGTCTAAACTATTGGCTAATGACAATCGACACAAGTAATGAGCAAAGAAGGTTATCAATTGGGAGAAGATGGGGTTTATAGGATAGGTGCAAGACAAATGTTTGGGATTTAGCTCTAGATAATTCACTTCTAATGTTTAAGTGAGTCTCTCGAATTCACTTGGTTATTAGTTCACACTTTTAGAAGAAACTCCTCTCTCTATTAAGTCTCAACCTCACAAGATGAACTAATTTAAGATGGGTGAAAATATGCACGAATTCATAGTGGATTGATCTTTAGGAGATCCTCTCTCGTTATCCTCCTAACTATGTTTAATCAACAATTCAACTAGCCTATTCCGATTACTAATAAGAATTAATGAATTCAACGAACAAAATATAATTCAAAGATATCACAAGTTATGCCTCTCTCGATTACATGAACAAGTGAATATCGATGCAACAATTAAAACATCCAAAATGATTCAATACATAAAAACTAGAGTTAATTATCCACAAACAAGTATCAATACACCAAATCCATCAAACCCTAAAGAAAACTACTTCATAGATATGGAGAAATTCATCAAAACTATGTTTAAGTTAAAGGAATACATAAACAATCCAAACCCTTGTCTTGAGTGAGGATTGAATGATGAAATCTTTGTGCTTTTGCTTCTCCACTTCCTCCTTAGCTTTCTTAGGTCTAAGATGTGTCAAAAGTCCTCAAAAAATAATGTTCTTGCATGTATTTATATTAAGTAGGGTCGGGCCCAGACGAAAACACCTTTTCCTGCGCAAAATAGGATTGTGATTCTGCAAAAATAACATAGGTCCGCCGCATGGGCCGACGTGCCAGGCGGGGCAGCCACGTCGCTCCACACTCCGCCCCACGCGCCACGGTTATGGGTTTTCTCAGAGCCAGCATTTTTCTTGACTTTTTGAAGTTCAGACGTGGTTCTTGACCCTCGAACGCGATCTCGGCTTAATCTTTTGGGCTTTTACTCAGACTTCAAAGCTCCAAATAACTCGAATTAGCTCCATAACATCTAAATCACTCGGAATCACTCCTACAATGCATAAAACTCGCAATTAGTGCAAAACATTAGCGATTAAAGCTCAAACTCAAGTATAGTGCAGTAAATTGGAGTGCAATAAGCGACTAAAACACGAGATTATAGCCTACCATAAGTTGTTTCTCAAAATCCACGTGTACACCATCAAGAGAGAAACATGAGAGGTGACCCTAGGGGATGGATCCTTATCCACATGCAAGCACGGTTAATTCAACGTGCTACCAGCCCGGTGTAGTCACAGTCTCAATATCATAATCTACCTAGCATGGTCACACGCTCAATGTGATGGATCCACCCAACGTGGTCACAAGCTGTATCATAATCCGCCCGGCGTGGTCACAGGCATATCAACACAATCCGCCCAGCGTGGTTACAGGCATATAAATACAATTCGATCAGCTTGGTCACAGGCATAACAACATAATCCGTCCAGTGTGGTCACAGGCATAATAATACAATCCACCCAGAGTGGTCACAGGCATAATAACACCGCTCGGCCTGGTCACAAGCATCTAGTCCAAATCATATCACACAGAAGCAAGTATACAAGAACACATGTATATGATGAATAATTATTATGTTTCATGCTTCTGGACTGGTTTAATAATATGCTTAAGTGTAGAAATGTGCAAAATGTGCTATCATAGCTCAAATCGGTAATTGTATCACGGAAATAGCAATTGCCAAGTTTATTTAGGGAATTAGCCTCTTCATAATTTCAAACATGGCTCAAATAGTTCACAACAATGATACAAATATGAGAAACATTATAGCTTAGATCTTAACAATCAACTCTAGGCATATCATAGCCTAAGCACTACCCGAGCATGCATAAATACCCAAGTGCACAAACATGGGCTCAACCCCACACATATGTGCACCCATAGCGCGTAGCTATCACAAATAATTCAGGTAACTGGTACCTCAACCAGTTTGAGATAATATACTTACCTCAAACAAGCCAAAACAAATATCGAGCAAGCCAAACGACCCTCTAGAAATGCCATCCCACGCGTATCAACCTCCGAACGACTCCAAAATAGCCAAAAGTAACTCAAAACCATCAAGTAATACCATAGGAGACAAACCCAATCGATAAAGGTAGAATCTTTAATCAATTACTCAAAGTCAACCAAAAAGTCAAACCTGGGCTCGCATCTCGAAACCCGACAAAACTCACAAATTACGAATCCAATCATACTAATTTCACTCAAATCTAATGCCGAATTGTTGTTCAAAACTCAAAAAGTCACTTTAGGAAAGTTTAGACCAAAAACCCCCCAATTTCTCTTTCAAATTCATAATCCAAATGCCAATGAAGATATCATGAAATATTATCAAACCGAGTAGAAAATACTTACCCCAATCCATGTGGTGGAAATCGCCTCCAAAACCGCTCAAATTCGAGCTTTATAGCTCAAAATATGATAAAATGACCAAGACCTTCGAAATAGAGTACTTTATACACTGCTCCAAAGGTACCCTTCATGATCGCGGTCACCAACATTGCGATCGCGATTACAAAATATTCCAGCACAGTTTTACCATATGTGATCGTGGCCATTTCCCCGAGATCGCGATGAATAAGTTTTTATTAACCCTTCCCAAATTCTTCTCAGATAGTCTGCAGTGTATCAGCCATAACCCTTTGTACATAACTTCAAATGAAAAATGAATTGCTTTTCTGAAAACTAGAAACAAGGGGCTACAACTTTTGTTTTTGGATCATCTCTAAATTCCTTATATATTGGAAGATATAAGCTTCTGAAGTCATCTTAGTGACAGCAAAATGTTTTCTTCGCGGACGCGATTCACAAGTCCATTTTTTTTCATTTTACTCTTCGCGATCGTGACCAATTCTCCGCTATCGCGATATACACCCCTGTAGCCAAAAACCAGCAGTTGAAAATGGCCTAAAAATAGTCCAAAATCAATCTGAAACACACCCGAGCCGCTCGGGACCTCGTCCAAAAATACCAACAATTCCTATAAGATAACACGCACTTACTCGAGGCCTCAAATCACGCATAACAACATCAACACCACGAATCGCGCCTCAAATCAAACATAATAAACTTTTGAACTTTCAACTTCCAAAACTCGTGCCGAATCATATCTAATCAACTTGGAATGACCTCAAATTTTGCACACAAGTTCCAAATGACATTACGAAGTTATTCCAACTCCCATAATAACAATTCAAATATGATATCATCAAAGTCAACTCTCATTTAAACTTGTGAACATTCCAAGCCTCCATGTTTTCAACTTTCGCCAAATGGTGCCAAAACCTTGTAGAAATATCCAAATGCAAATTTGGTCATACGCCCAAGTCATACGCCCAAGTCCAAAATCACTATCCTGACCTAACGGAATCATCAAAACATTGATCCGGGCTCAAATACACAAAATTCAAACTTGGTCAACTCATCCAACTTAAAGCTTCTAACATGAGATTCATTCTTTCAAATCAATTCTGAATCACCTGAAAACAAAAATCGACAATTCACACAAGTCATAATACATCATATGAAACTATTCAAGACTTCAAACATCAGAACAGAATGCAAATGCTCAAAACAACTGGTTGGGTCGTTACATTTATTAACAATATTAATGATTTCTCATTATAGTAGTGACTTATACGATTTGGCTTACATAACGGGTTGGGTTAAGTTCCATCAAGACTTGTTGGTGTTTTAGGTCGTGACAAGTTGGTATCACTCTATGTTTATAGGTTCTACAAGTCATGAGCAAGTGTCTAGTAGAGTCTTGTGAATCGGTATGATGATGTCCATACTTATCCTCTAGAGGCTACAGGGCATCTAGGAAACGTCCCATATTTCTTTCCATATCGTGCGACTTTATTTCAGCTTGAAGCTCATATCTTCGATTTCTTTCTATTCAAGCGTATGCGATGTTGAGCACTCGGTATCAACTGTGCATCGACGGCTTGTGATGTCATGGATGAGGTGCGAGATATGTTTTCTGTGTTATGGAGGTAGGCCAGACTGGAGGACTTGAGTTCAGGTTCAGACCGTAGCTTGAGCTCGGTAGTTTCAGTTGTATGAGTATGTGTTTGGACTTATATGTCTGGTAGTGTTCCTAAGAGTGGAATTGATGTCTCAGTGAGTTGCGAGATAGCTATATATTGAGTATTATATGACTGAGAACTATGTCTAGATGGTTTGGATGTGACGAGAAGAATTTTCTTGGGGCGTAAAGGACTATGGATGCTTGATTTCTGTCTTGATGTGTTGTATAGTCTCGAGTTATAAGTGTGTTGAGGGATCTTTCAATTGTTTTGTGGAACGAAGTAGATTCTTATGTCTTGTTGACGAGTTCAGACTTGGGAGGATTAAGTGATTGTATAGTGGTTGTGACCATGGTAGGGCATAGATAGGGGTGGCAAATGGGCGGATCGGGCTGAATTTGGGCGGGTCAAGATGAGTTAGGTCAATAAATGGGTCATTGCCCAACCCAGCCCAAAGTGTACTTGGGCTAAGATGGGCTGGGACAAGATGGGCTAAATAATGGGTCATAATACAACCTGCCCAACTTGACCCATGTTTTAGAACCATGCTCATCATCCATAAAAAAGCTTTTTACCTTAAAATGTGTAAGTTAAAAAAAAATTGCGGGTGGGGGGTGGGTTGTGCAGAAAAATAAAAAAACATAAAACAAAAAATAAAAATACAAAAAAAAAGGAAAAAAAAAAATTTAGGGGGTTTGCGCGGAGGGAGGGGTAGGGTGTAGGGTGGTGCAGAAAAACAAAAAAAAAACTGAAAATTGAAAAAAAAAGTAAAAAAGAAAATTTAACCAGGTTTGCGGAGTGGGGGGGTAGGGGGTAGGGGAGGAGTGCAGAAAACTGAAAATACCAAAAAAAATGTAAAAGAAAAATTTTTGAGGGGGTTTGCACGCGGGGGGAGGGGGGTAGGGTTGGTGGGTGGTGCAGAACAACAAAAAAACAGAAAATTGAAAATACAAAAAAATGGTAAAATTGGGGCAACTAAGTAAATTTCTAGATAAGTTGTGTGGAGATCCTTTTGTTTTGGTTGAGTTTCATGGGTTGTATTTGGACTGCTTAATGGGTCAGAATGGGCTATAAAAAATACTAGGTTAACTTGGGCACAGCCCTAATTGACCCATGAGCTAAAATGTTTGTAGCCCAATCCATTAATCTCTGGGCAGGTTGGGCGGGTTGGATGGGTTTGGGCTCAAATTGCCACCCCTAGGCATAGAGAGATGCCAGGTTGAGGCTAAGTAGGTGGGTTATCTCTTGCGGGGTGTTCTGAGGTTGTGTGATCCTTATGATGTTTCTGTGAAGAGTTTTATTTCAACCTAGTGGGTATATGTGCTACTATTTGAGTTCGTATTGCTTGAGGAAGTTTGCACGACTATTACGAGGATGAATATTCACTTGGTAGATGATTTGAGGTGTTTTACGACAAGTGCTACAAAAGCATATGAAGAATTTTGCTGAATAATAGTGTGAGATCATGGAAGTAATAATAAAGGAAAAGTGATGTGGTTATCAGTTGATGTGTACTATGGCTTCGAGCTAAGTGGTGGAGTCTGCTATAGATGATCAAATTGCATGGTCAGATGTTATATTAGTTTTGGACTGAGGCATATTTGTGGATTAATTATGACTTGAAGGGGCTGACTTCGAGGATGATGCGGGGAAGGAAATTGTTTGATGCATGATGTACTATGCTTTATGGGCATATGGAATCTTGGAATGATTCAGGTTTGATATGCATTGTTGTTATGGATGCAAGGAAAAGGAATCACTGAGGTGATTCTTTTTGAGTATTCAGGTACTAATGAGGTCGTTTTGCACGTATTGGTCATGCATCAAAAATTAGAATAGTTAAATGACTCTCGAGAAGGTTCTAATGAGTTCAAGATTCATATGTGGTATTTGAGGGTTCCCCGAATTTGCATATGGCTAAGATCTGAGATTTGCTTTGGATGGTGCCAAGATTTGCGGTATTTTTGTATCATTATTGATTCTTCATTTCAGTATGAGAGACGTTACAGAAACAACTTCAAATTCATAGAAGGTCTCTTTAGAGTGGGTATTTCGGTTGCAGTACTATTGGGTGCTTAAGGGGGAATACTGTGGTTTATAGGCCTTAAGACGACGTGTTTTCCTGCTAGGATCTCTAGAGGTCAGCTTTGATCATGGACTTTAGTGTACCTGCAAGAAGAAGTGTTAACTTGAAGGTAAGTCAAGAGGAACTCGAAGAAATGGGTCAGCTTGGTAGTGGTTTGGATTAGCATAGTAATAGAAGTGATCGGTTCATTTGGTATGGTGAAGCTTTACAGGTGCTTTGTTGCAATACTCTTAGGTTTGGTGACCTACTTGACTTGATTGAGTTAAAGGGATTCAGTTCTGATGGCTTGGTTATGTCAAAATGGGTTCCAAAGAGTTTATAATGGATTTGACCACAGCTCGAAGCTGATGTCTTCGGCAGGTATGGAAGGTTTGTTGCGTGTTGCAATGTTCTCTCTTTAATTGATTTAAGTGGAAGGTTTCTGGCTGATAGAATGTTAATGCTGATTCAGAGTTGATAATGAAATTCTTGTATTTTTCATATGATAGCATGATAGATACAGTGCACCATGTGGGATTGAGATAGCATGTACAAGGTTACGATTCAGTTTTCAAGCCAAGGTCATGAGTTCAGGATAGCATGGACGATTTCAGATGTTTAGAAGAATGCCGGCACTATCTGGTATCACCTAAGAAGGGTGTCCATTTCAGAAGGTGCATTGTATTTTGATTGGCGAATGCTTTCCTAGTATTATGGTAATAGCCTGGTTGTTGACTATTGATGTTCAAATTTTTCTACGTGGCACCGAAGATTTATGGGAGTATCTCTTGTGAAGTGATTATGTATGAGTGACATGTCATCATTTGAGTGGTGGAGTTTGGGGTCGGATATGGAGATTCATTTATCCTTGGGATTTGGAGACTATGAGTTTTCAAAGGAAGACTATTCCTTGTTTGTGGACTGTGAAGATATGACAAGAGTTAGACAGCTAATAGTATGTGTTATGAATAGGTTACCTATTATTGGATGATCGGATTTGATTTGGGGGAATTGGTAGGCCTAATGAGAATGTGTATTTTACATCGGATCAGGTTTTCTTACTTAACACAGCTATTGTTGGGGGTGTGTCATCGACTAGAGTTGACCTTATTCATGACATGATATGTTCCATGTGTTACTCTCTTATACTATGATGGGTTGTGAGACTGTTGACTATTTAGACACATACAATGGTTTTGCTTGGACCATGTGGCGAGGTTTGAGCGAGATGGCTCTTGGGATGTCGAGTTACTCATTGCACTTGGTTGTGTTTTTTTTTCCTCTTGGTAGTATATGGTGTTATCTGTTCCCCTATTTTTATGGTCATGCGGTTCGCGTACTCGATGTTGATAAACATGTTTTTGGTTTGTATGAGAATTTTGGCAATGGGTATTCCATGTAGACCGGTATGTTTGGATCATCTTATGCACCGTAGCAGAGTTATGTTGTGATATGATCCTTCGTGCTCATTTCATGTATTTCGCTTCTCCTATATGGGATCGGTCCACAGCATTGTGCTTTGTGGTTGTATCTATTGAGATTGCGGTATGATTCTCTCATTTGGTACTTCTCCTATAATTGGTTACATTTGAGTTGTTGCTTATTTGGTGCACGGAAGGCGTCGTATGTGGCACTAGGGGCATTTGGTGTGGCGTATCGGTCCAGCATCTTGTACTGGGTATGATAAATCATTGGACTTAGGATTAGTGTAAACGGACTTGGTAAGGTATGTTTGGGTAAGAATGTCATTAATCAGCTTAGAATTTCGCAATAGTTGTTGTTGGGTGAGAGAGCTCCACAACTCTTTGATCTGATGAGTGGTTATGAGTTTCTGTGTGTTTCTTTCATCTTTGGCAATGTACGGAGGTTTGAAAAAAGGTTTTATTTGATATGAGATTTGTTATTGGTGCCAGGTTTGGTAATGAGCAGCTATTATGGTCGGACGATATCACTATGAGTACATGAGTTATGTGGTATATCGTGTGATTTTATCTTGGAATATGTTTATGGCTTGATACAGCTTCTTTAGACTTACGTAGTGTATATGAAAAAATCGGATCTTAAAAGGGATTTCGGATGGTAGAATTTGGTTCTAAGGTTTATGGACTAACGTTGAAGAAAGAGTCTTCAGTTAGGTTGTGTTGATGGGCTTATATGGATTGAGGTGACGTGGGATTACCCATGGGTATGTCGGTGAGTTTATACAGTGATTTGAGTAACGACTCGATTGGCCGTTTTGAACACTGGAATTTTGTTTGACGGTTTGAGGTCTTGAGTAGCTTCATATGATGTATTAAAAATTATGTGCATGGTTGATTTGGTTCCGGAAAGATTTCGGAGTGATTTGGAACACTCAGTTCCTAGCTTGGAAGCTTAAGTTGGAAGTGTTGATTAAGTTTGAAATATGTGTATTTGACCTTGGATTGGATTTTGATGGTTTCGTTAGCTGCGGATGGAAATTTTGGACTTAGTTGTATGCTCGGATTTGTGTTTAGGGGTTTCTAGATAATTTTGAAGCTAATTGTCGAAAGTTAAAAGTTTAAAGGTTTGGAAAGTTGATAGGTTTGACCCATAGTTGACTTTGTGGTTATTGATGTCCGTTCGGGATTCTGAGCCTTGGAATAGGTTCATAAGGTAACTTATGACTTGTGAGCAAAATTTGGAGTCATTTCGAGTTATTTAGATGTGATCGGTGTGAGCTTTCAGTTAAGAAATTTTGATTACTTCATTAAGCTTGAATTGAGGTGAGATTCGTCCTCGAGTAGGTCCGTGTTATGTTTTGGGACTTGGTTGGTGTGATTGCACGAGATCCTAGGGGACTTGGTTGTGTTACCAGGTGGTTTCAAACCATTCTCCCTTATTATGGAGCAGCTGGTTTTCAAGTGTTTGGTACTTAAGTTTGCATAGGGTAGGTCGCGATCGCGGACTGCAGATGGGATAAAGTTTTGCGATCGGAGGTCGCAATCACATTGTTTTATGTCAGGATGTGGGAAGGCAGGTGGTTTGGCCTTCGCATTTGCAGAAAGGCATCGCACTCGCATAGGCCCGAGGTGTTGTTTTCCGTGACCGCAGGCCTGGAGCCGCATTCGCATTGGGTCTTCTAGTGGCAGCGGTTGGCTTGTGTTTCGTGATTTAAGTAGGTCCCACGATCGCGAAGGAAACCCTGGGGCAAACTTAAGTACTCTATTTTCGAGGGTTTGAGTTATGTTATCATATTTTGAGATTGGGAGCTTAAATTTGGGGGATTCTTTAGGGGATTTTCACTGCTTGCATTGGAGTAAGTGTTCTTGACTCGGATTTAATTATTATTCATGATTCCATTCTTGATATTAGCATATGATTGATGAATCTAAGTGAGGAAAATTAGGGGTTTGACAAAACTTTTCTAAAATGAAAAATATAGGGATTAGAAACTCGATTCGGAGTCGAATTTTGATGAAAATTGTATGGTTGGACTAGTATTCAAATGGGTTATAGAAATTTGTGAGTTTTCCGGGTTCCGGGGTCCGGGTCCCAGGTTGACTTTTGGGTGACTTTGCATTTGTTGAGAGATTCGACATTTATCGTTTGGATTTAATTCCTATAGCAAAATTTGATATTATTGAGTTGTTTGTTGCTAGATTTGACCCGCTCAGAGGCTGATTCGAGAGGCAAGGGATTTTTAGAATATTCATTTAGCTTGTTTGAGATAAATATCTTGCCTAACCTTGTGGGGGGTAAAGCCTTTAGGATTTGGCCTTAATTGCCTATATGTGTTATGTGAAAAGCAACGTGTACACGAGGTGACGAGCGTGTACATGGGTGCTATGTATGGCTTGTGATCGGATTCGACCTTAGGCTATTAATATGCCTTAATTGAGGATATATTGTATATGAAACATGCTTAATCACTTGTGGCTATGTGAACATGATCACTACACTTGGTTTAGCCATAGTAATACTTTATTTGTTAAACACCCTTCCGTATTTTACTATGTTTATGTTCTTTTGCACCTTGTTGATAAATTATGAACTCATATCTGTGATAAAAACTTTGACATAAAAGTTTTGTGAATATTGTGGCACATGTGGACATGTTGAGCAGATTGTTTGGGTATTGGTACGAGGTCTTTGCCGTACGAGTGTGATTCGTATTGTGGCACGAGATCTTTGCCGCGTGAAAGTGATTTATATTATGGCACGAGGTCTATACCGTGTGAATGTGATTGATATTGGCACGAGGTCTTTGCCGTACGAGTGTGATTGATATTAGCATAAAATCTTTGCCGTGCGAATATGATTTATATTATGGTACGAGGTTTTTGTCGTACGAGTGTGATTGATATTGGCATGAGGTCTTTGCCGTGCGGGTGTGATTGAAATTGGCATGAGGTCTTTGTCGTGCGAGTGTGATTGACATTGGCACAATGTCTTTGCCGTAAAAGTGTGATTGACATTCGCACGAGGTCTTTGTCGTGCGAGTATGATATATATTGGCACGAGGTCTTTGTCGTGCGAGTGTGATTGATATTGTCACGAGGTCTTTGTCGTGCGAGTATGATTGACAATGGCACGAGGTCTTTATCGTGCGAGTCGGATTAGTATCGTTGTATTTTAAATATTCTGTATGTATTCAATTAGAGCTTATTGATATATCCACTTCGGCTTGTGTTAACTCTATTTTCGCTTTTATGTTAACTCTGCCTTATTAAATTAATATTTTATTGATTTAATGTTGTTAATTACATAGTCTTAGAGATCATGTGTCATCACGTCCCATTGGAGAGATTTTGGATCGTGACATACGTTGGGTCAATCGTTATTGAATTATAATTTATTTTCTTTTGAGAAGTGTATTCATTGGCTAGCACAAGGACATTGGAGTTTTTTTTCGCTTTCTAGAATAGAGTTAGTTTATTGTATTATAACCCTTCAATCATTCAGATCTCAAACATTAAGTGTGTTTGTTTTTAAAGTCTGAATCTTAATCATTAAGTTTGTTTATTATTTTACTTCATAACCACTTAATGGGTCTTAATAGGTCTGTATGACTAAGATCTATATCAAAGAGTTAATTTCATTAAGATGCTATCATCCACATTCATTATTAATTGCTACCACCGCCTACCATTATCAACTATTACCATGCCACCCACCACCACCATACATAACCGCCATCGCCGCTGCCACCACCTCCTCAATCATATCCGCCACCATTATCGACAACCACCACCAAAATTCCCACTACTTCCACCACCATCATTCTCAACCAGAACCGCAAACTCATCCACCCTAACTACCACAACAAAACACCACATCACCAACAACAACCATAGCCAGCACTGCCCACTAATATAAACTACCACCACCTTCCTCAATCGCAACCACAACAACCATCACCATCCACCATTATTAATTAATATCACCTACCACCATGATTCTCAACCATAATCGTAATCACTACTAATTACCACGAAAATATAAAAATCGGGCGAAATTCAAGTTTTATAACCGTAAAACACCAAAAATGAGGAACAATCATGGCAGGGCGGTGACTACGATTCCATAGGTCATTTTTGATATCCCGGTATAATTTTAGGCAATCAATTTTGGGGGACCGGGCCCGCGGCGGAAGGCGTGGGCTATAGCACACGAAAATATTGAAATCGGGTCGAATTCAAGTTTTATGGCCACAAAACGTAAAAAAAATGAGAAACGGTCATGGAAGGGCACTGACTATGGTTTCTTAGATCGTATTTGATGATCCGAAAAAATTTTAGACGATATGGGTACGGGGGACTGGGCTCACGGCGGAAGGCGTGGGCTATAGCACACGAAAATATGGGAATCGGGCAGAATTCAAATTTTATGGCCGTAAAATGCAAAAAAAAAAAAAAGAGAAACGGTCACGGCGGGGCGGTGACTATGGTTCCTTAGGACGTATTTGATGTTTTGAAAAAATTTTAGGCGATCCGGTATCTCAATCATAAATTTTATACATTCAGATTTTAAAAAACAAACAGTCTTAATCATTTAGTATTCAGATCTTAATACACATCTTAATATTCAGACATGTATTCAGATTCAGATGTTTTAATCTTAATGCACATCTTGATATTCAGATTCAGACGTCTTAATCTTAAAAAAAAACAAATGAGGCCCGTCCCCTTGGTTATTGAGCTGTAACCTAAAATCGCTCTTTGAAGTTAGTGATTCTAAAGGAAAATCCTACAAGGATAGATCATGATTTTTACTCCCTTGAGCAAGGAAATTTTCCATGTAAAAATTATTGTGTTCTTTGCATTTCGTACTTAGTAGTTGTTTGTGTCTGTTTTGGGCATAGCAATGAACCTGGTTCGTTGATTTGCAAAAAACAGTAAGACACAATTCATCCCCCTCTTTTGTCACGGTTCAACCTTAGAATAAAGCAAGAAAGTTTTTGATTATAATAACTACCTCACATGTTAAAGGAATCAAACATGCTCAAGTATATCTGCTATAGTCATATACTATTGTGACAAAGTAATGCACCCAATCATATGTAGATACCTTATAAGGTCCCCAAACATTTAAATGGACAAGCTGAAAGGACTCAATTGAATTTGTATTACTAGTAGGAAATTGCAATCTATATTGTTTAGCTAAAGGACAAACTTGGCAATTGTCCTATACTTTCGTATTCACTTTATTCTGCAATTCTGGAATATGCATCATGGACTTCAATGATGCATGTCCAGTCTCAAACCACAATTTTGAATTTACACCTTCCTTCAAGGAACTCTTTACTGCCATTTTCGAACTCTCTTTTAGCAAGTACAGACCATTGATTTCTTTACCAATCTCATTACCTTGTAGATACTCTAGAATACACAAAAATTAGGGTAAAATGAGATGAAACGACAAATTAAACTTAAAGTCTGCCCAATTCTCCGGTGAGCTTTAATAATAACAAAAAATTAAACTTAAAGTCTGTCACATGATAAATATCCTTGACGGTCTTATCCCTAGTACAATTACATTTCCTATATGAGTTATTTTTATTTATTTCCTGTAGGCAACTGTACTCCATGATTATCAATATGTCTAACATTGATTAGAATATTCTTATAGGAATTAGCTAAATCTTAATCGCACAAACTCGGATTCACAAGATGCAATTGATATTCTATCAATGAAGAAAAAAAAGCTTGAGAGAGAGAGAGAGAGAGAGAGAGAGAGAGAGAGAGAGAGAGAGAGAGAGAGAGAGAGAGAGAGAGAGAGAGAGAGAGAGAAATCTGAGAGCACAAATTTAATTTGTCTACTTTATAACACATACATGTTCAAGCTAGCAACAACTAACAACCCTCTAATAGTGCTAACTAATTGATTCCATAAGTTCTCTCTATTAACTAACTGCCCCTTTATCTTTTAAAATCGATCAGTCTGGTCCTTATCACAATAGATTTTCCTTCCTCGAATTGATATTTATTTTGTATTATTTTTCAGGGGATGTTAGTCGATTATAAATATAAGTATATTTTTTTATATAGTAAAATATTATGTACAAATATAATTTTTTTTTGTTTAGTGTCAAATGACACACTCTATCACAACTTCAGCATTCATTGTCAAAACACAAATGCGAGCTAGTTTTGCAAGATCCATGATGCAGACTTGCATCTATATTATATTTGGAAACAATATATTAGCTATCAATTATTTGATTTACCAGTTAGTCATATTTGAAAATATCAAAAATATTTCTAAAAATTGAACATTTTAGTCTGAAACAGTTCAGATGCATCCCGCGTATCATCCACATATCTTTGCCGTGCGAGTGTGATTGATATTGCCATGAGGTCTTTTTCGTGCAAGTGTGATTGATATTGGCATGAGGTCTTTGTTGTGCGAGTGTGATTGATATTGGCATGAGGTCTTTGTCGTGTGAATGTGATCAGTATTGTGGCACGAGGTCTTTGCCGTGTGAATGCGACTGATAATGTGGGCACGAGGTCTTGCCGTGCGAATGTGTACATTTCTAGTTGATCACTTGTTGTTAAAGTTGAGCCTTTACTTTAATTGAATTGTTATTATTGGTTTTGATAAAATTGTTGTTGTTGTTTTCCTGCTATACATTATGTTGCCAGTATTTGACATATTGCATAGGTTATTTGACTAGTGAGTATCACATGACTTGAACCTCGTTACTACTTTACCGAGGTTAGTATTGATACTTACTTGTATCGACCGTGGCGTACTCATACTATACTTCTGCACCTTGCGTGCAAATTCTTGGAGCTAAGCTGTTGTGGATGACGAAGACAGGCATTGAAGTCGTAGTTGCATCCCAGATTCGATCTACCATTTGTTCATGGTAGATTAGGACCTCATTTCTGTTTATGTAACCTTCAAATAGATGTTGTACTTATTTCTTTTACCAGCTTTATAAATCCAAATCATAGTGGCTCATGATTTGTACTACTAGTCTTTGGGGTAGATGTATTCAATTCTTTTACAATTTTATTAACATTATTGGTGATTTCTCATTATAGTAGTGACTTATTCTGTTTGTCTTACCTAGAGGGTTGGGTTAGGTGTCATCACGACTTGGTGGGGTTTTAGGTCGTGACAATAAGGATGGTATTGTTGATGATGTTATGTAATGATTTGGGGGTGTTTTTCTTGATGTTGCTTATGTATTGCAATGGGTTGATACTTATCATACGCATGTTTTCTTAAAACTCAGTCTTGTATTTTTGATGATTTATTAGTTGAATTTGACATGCTAACATATGCCCCACTTCTATTTGATAATTTGTTGAGAAAGATGGGTTTTTCTACGTTGAGTTGTTATCACATGTTCTTCAAGATGGTTGATAAGGTTATCCCTTACATATTATGTTATCAGTTATTGATAGTGCACAGGTTATTGATGAGTGAGTATCATACAACTTGAACCTCGTCACTACACCATCGAGTTTAGTCTTAATATTTATTGGGTACTGAATGTGATGTACTCATACTATGTTTCTGTATATTTTTGTGTATATCCAGGTGTTGGAGACAGTGGATCTTGAGAGTGAGAGCTTCTATCAGTCATAAGGATTCAAGGTAGAGTTGCATGCAGTCGCAGTCCCTTGAAGTCTCATCCTTTATGTTGATACTGTTAATTTACTTTTGAACATTATTGTGTTTTGTATATTCTGTATGTATTCAATTAGAGTTCATGACTCTGTACTAACTAGTTTTGGAAAGATGTATTAAGTATAGCCATTTCGTCTTATGTTAACTCTATTTCCACTTTTATAATAACTCTGCCTATTTATATTAATATTTTATTGATTTAATATTATTAATTAATAAGCTTACCCAGTCTTAGAGATTAGGTTCCATCTCGACCCCTTTGGTGTAATTTTGGGTTGATACATAGGTTGAGTCAATTTTTATTGGATTATAACCTATTTTCTTTTGAGAAGTGTAATCATAGGCTAGCACAAAGATATTAGAGTTTTTGTTTCGCTTTCTAGACTAGAGTTAGTTTAGAAAAGGATCGCTATAATTGAGTTGATTATAGGGGTCAAGATAGTAGAGTTAGTCTCCTTGGTTACTAAGTTGTAACCTAAAATTTCTCTTTGAAGTTAGCGAGTTCTAAAGGTAAATCCTACAAGGGTAGATCGTGATTTTTACTCCCTTGAACAAGGAGATTTTCTATGTAAAATTGTTGTGTTCTTTGCATTTCGTACTTTACTAGTTGTTTATGTCTGTTGACATATCAAAGAAACTGATTCTTTAATTCACAAAGATCAGTAAGACACACTTCACTCCCTTTCTTCTGTCACGATGCAACCATAGAATAACAGCAAGAAATTTATTTATTACAATAACTACTTCACATGTTAAATGAATCAAACAGACCCAAGTATATCTTCTATACTTATCTACTATAGTGACAAAGTAATGCTTACAATCATATGTAGGTACCAAATATCTAAATGAACAAGCTGAAAAGACTCAATTGAATTTGTATTACTAGCAGGAAACTGCAATCTACATTGTTTAGCTAAAAGACAAACTTAGCAATTGTCCTATACTTGTGTATTCACTTTATTCTGCAATTCTGGAATATGCATCATGGACTTCACTGATGCATGTCTAGTCTCAGATGCCTCGATTTTGAATTTTTACCTTCCTTCAAGAAACTCCCTGCTGCCATTTTCAAACTCTCTTTCAGCAAGTACAGACCATTGATTTCTCTACCAATTTCATCACCTTGCCATTGTAGAAACTCTAAAATCCACAAAAATTAGGGTAAAATGAGACGAACAACAAATTAAACTCTGCCCAATTCTCTGGTAAGCTTTAACACTAACAACAAATTAAACTTAAAGTCTATCACACGCAAAATATCTTTGACTGTCTTATGCCCTAGTATAATTGCATTTCCTATACGAGTTATTTTTTCTTTATTCCCTGTAGACAATTGTCCTCCATGGTCTCCGTGATTATCAATATCTCTAACACTATTTAGAATATTCTTACAGGAATTAGCTAAATCTTATTCGCACAAACTCGGATTCACAACATGCAATTGATATTTTATCAATGAAGAAAAGAAAGCTTTACAGACAGACCCACACACACAGAGATATTATATTTCTTAATTGAGAAAAATCTGAGAGCACAAATTCAATTTGTCTACTTTATAACACATACACGTGCGAGCTAGCAACAACTAACAACCCTCTAATAGTGCTAACTAACGGATTCCATAAGTTCTCTCTATTAACTAACTGCCCCTTTATCTTTTAATACCTATTAGTTTGGTCCTTATCACAATAAATTTTCCTTCCTCGAATTGATATTTATTTTGTATTATTTTTCGGGTGATGTTGGCCGACTATAATATAAGTATATATGGTTATTTAGGAAAATATTATGTACAATTTTTGTTTTGTTCAGTGTCAAATGACACACTCTATCACAGCTTGGGCATTCATTGTCAAAGCATGAATGCCCAAAATGTTCTTGGGAAACGCTATCACGATGCAGACTTGCATCTATATACACCAAAATGTTGTCGTGGGAAACAATATATTAGCTATCAATTATTTGATTTACCAGTTAGTCACATTTGAAAATATCAAAATATTTCTGAAAATTGAACATTTTAGTCTGAAACAATTCAGATGCATCCCGTGTATCATCCACATATCAAAGTCATAAAAGAACCATATATATTATATAGAGAGACACACACTGTTTCTTTCTTTTTTTTCGTTCTATTTTCTTTTTTGTTTGCACCCTCTGTACATTTATTGACTCTAAACTCTTGAAACCTTGGTGTCAATTGTCAAAGGGATGCTCGTTGCATGGCTACATTCCTCAAAACGCAAAAGCTACCAATTCAGCTTTACGAAGTCCAATTTAAATATTGTGTGGGAATCTTTACACAAATAGTTGGCATATTCAATATTTACTTCTTCTAGTCATCTACATAGTTTATACATATTTGTACACATATAATACATAAATTATGTTTATATTATATCTTTATCGACTATTTTTAATTTAAGCGATTGGATGGACGACTATTTGGGTTGATTTTTCTATTGTGAGTTGTGACATACGTTTGATTCTAGAAATTTTTACATTTCTTTGCCATATAGGAAACTATATTACCCTCAATATTTAAGGTTTGATATAATTACATTTAGTATACCTAATTACCAATTATATACCATTAGTGGTTTTTAAGGGTATTAATTACACTCCTAATTTAATGGTACTGTATATTCCTTCTAATACCACTCCCCCCACGTTTCTCTCTCCAATTCTCACACCTTCACCCACGTTTCCCTCCCACACCCGCGATTTCTGTATCAAAATCCCATTATTTCTTCCATAGCCAAGGCTTTGAATTCGAATTTGGGTTTTCAAAAGACATTGTTTGTTTGGATTGGATGTTGTTGCAAAGATTTGAGAATTCTCTCTACGTCTCTCTCTATCTCGCAATCCCAAATTTCAGTAATATAAGAGGAAAGGAAAAGAGAGCAGCAATTCCACCATTAACAGCCATTAAAAAGCTTTGAAGCTTTGAATTCTAATTTGGGTTTTCAAAAATTATTATTCGTTTGGATTGGGTGTTGTTGTAAATAATTAGGAATATGGTTTGGAGTTTATATCTCAATTTTGAGGTGTTTTGGTGAAGATTAGACTTGGTTTTGGCTGAATTTCAGATTGAAACTCGAAGAAGAGGAAGAAGAAGAAGACATGACATACATTATATTTGCAGAAATTGTAGATAAATTGTAGAAAAATTGTAGAAAAATTGTAGAAAAATTATAGACTGTTGTTTATTTATTTTTTAGCTTTGTGTTTTTGTGTTAAAAGTTTTGATGGGAGCTTGTTATTCCACTTCGTCTGTTTTGGAGCTAACTTGTACAGAGGAGGAGATGTTTTTTAAGTTATATATATTGCTATACCTTTAAATTCAAGAAGTATGGTTGTATTGTATTTAAATAGGCGTGAATTTGTAGAATAGGTTGAATGTGAGGAATTAGTCAAATAAGACTCACAATGGCTTGTTTTCTACATTTAATCTACAACAAAACTACATATCATTTGAAAAATTAATATGAAAATACAGAATTTCAATGTTTCTACAAATTATCTACAAAATATACAAACTGGGTACATTTAATTTTAATATTCCAATTCTTATTCAATTGTAGCATAATTGGAATTTTCAACATAATTGCGTTTTTTGCAGAAGATCTGTAGAAGTTTTAGTCGTTTTTGATTTGTGAAAACAGAAAACAAAGCATCTACAATCAGAATACAAATAATCTACAATTTATCTACACAAATATCTACAAACTGGGTACATTAAATTTTAATATCCCAATTCCCATTCAATTGTAGCATAATTGGGATTTTTGACATAGTTGCGTTTTTTCAGAAGATTTGTAGAAGTTTTAGTCATTTTTTATTTGTGAAAACAGAGAATAAAGCATCTACAATCAGAATATAAATAATCTATAATTTATCTACAAAATATCTAAAAACTGGGTACATATTTGGACTCGACATGCTTCCCCTGAAATGTATGTTTCACATTTTTGATACATATTTTTGTCCAAAACAGTACTAAATCATCCACTTAAATACAATTTTTATACAATGTTATTCAACTTTCATACAATAGGTAAATAAATAAAAGAAAAATAAATAAACAACAGTCAACAATTTTTCTACAATTTTTGCAACATAATGTATGTCATGTCTTCTTCTTCTTCTTCTTCTTCGAGTTTCAATCCGAAATTCAGCCAAAACCAAGTCTAATCTTCACCAAAACCCCTCAAAATTGAGATATAAACTCTAGACCATATTCTCAATTGTTTGCAACAACACCCAATCCAAACAAATAATGATTTTTGAAAACCCAAATTTCAATTCAAAGCTTCAAAGCTTTTTAATGGCTGTCAATGGTGGAATTGCTACTCTCTTTTCCTTTGCTTTGTATTACTGAAATTTGGACATAATTGCGTTTGATGTAGAAGAATTATAGAAGATTTAGTCGTTTTTGATTTGAGAAATCAGAAAAAATGTTTGAAACACAGTGTATCGAAAAAGCAGAGACGCTAAATTTGAAACGAAACTGACGAAGAAGATTAATGTGCGTGATTTGCGTTGTGGAAGATCTGGAAGAATATTTAATTCTCCTTTTTTACCGCGCCTAAATAAGAAATCATAAAGCTACAGTGATTCCTTATTTAATGCATTGTATATATTATGTAGAAATACTATTAGCATGAATGGTAATATGCAAACTATGAACATATTTGGTTATATAGTTTCATATATGGTATATATACGAAACTTTCCCTTGATTCTATCTTCTATGTTGTGGTTCACCTATGGGTTATGGCCCAGCCAATTTGAAAATTTCATGAATGGGCTTCACCACTCTAAACAGCTCAAGCTTTCATAATTGTAGTGGATCTTCATCATGTAATTAATTGGGCTTTTTTATTTTAGCCTGTGCCAGAAATTTTTTATATTCGGTAGCTGAAAAAGTATATAAAATTTATATAATTTTTGAATATAACATACAAAATAAATTTATATACAAAAAATCTACATTTTTCGGCTGTTATTTTGAGAGTGGCTATACATTGATTTTCCCCAATTAATTCTTAGGAAAACTAATTTTCCTTCATGTTTCATTTTGGTTCAAAGGTCAATTCAGATTTTATAATTTGTGGGTTCAATATTTTTTTTTTGAACTGTTAAACTCAATGCACTTTTGAAATAATGAATTGAAAATTTTATTTTTTAAAAAAATTAATAAATTTTCACACACACACACACACACACACACACACACACATACATATATATATATATATATATATATATATATATATATATATATATATATATATATATATAGTCGTGATGGCGCCTACTAATAAGAGCTAGGCAAGCCAATCATCAATTACCTCTTTTAGCGAACATCAACAGTATTAATAATAATGAAGCGTTTAACAATAAAGCGGAAGTTTAACAATCCTCTACCCAAGACTGGTGTCATACTAAATACAAGGTTTGAATGAAACATAAAACTGTCTGCTACGGTGCAACAATAACAAACTGAATAAAATAGAAAGGACTCCGGGCCTGCGGACGTCAGCAAGGCTACCTCGAATGTCCCTGGACTGGAAACTCGCTCCCAGAATGCTACTGCTACTTAAATGCTGCTCCAACACCTGGATATGTGCAAGAAGATGCACAGAGTGTAGTATCAGCACAATCGATCCCATGTGCTGGTAAGTGCCTGGCCTAACCCCGGCGAAGTAGTGACGAGGCTAGACCGGACTACCAAACAAACCTGTGCAGTTCAAATATATATATATATATATACGCAATAGAAGAGAATATAGAAATTTAACAAGTAAAGAGGGAGGGGAGCATGCTGTAGGGGCTGTAGCAGTTTAGAATACAAGGTCAATAAATAAGGAATGAAACGGTGCAACTACAAAGTCAACGAGAGTAATAAATCAGACATGGCACGGAATGTCCCTTCGTGCATTAATAATCAAAACATGGCACGAAATGTTCCTTCGTGCAAATATAATCAAAACATGGCACGGAATGTTCCTTCGTGCATTAATAATCAAAACATGGCACGGAATGTTCCTTCGTGCAAATATAATCAAAATATGGCACGGAATGTTCCTTCATGCAAATATAATCAAAACATGGTACAGAATGTTCCTTCGTGCAAATATAATCAAAACATGGCACGGAATGTTCCTTCGTGCAAATATAATCAAAACATAGCACGGAATGTTCCTTCGTGCAAATATAATCAAAACATGGCACGGAATGTTCCTTCGTGCAATAATAATCAAACATGGCACGGAATGACCCTTCGTGCCTAATCACTCTTCCTCACCCAAACAACAATCACAACCAAACGGGGCGAGGGGATAGACAAACAACATTAAATATCCCGGCAAGGGAGAACAAAGCAAAACTGTTAAATCCCGGCAAGGGAGATAATCAATATACTCAAAATATCCCGGCAAGGGAATAATCACATCTCTTTCTATTATGTTCATTTCTTACTTTATAATCAAGTCAAAAATCGAGCCAACGCTCCAAGGAGTTTACAAATCACATTTCCTTGTCATTCTCTTCATATCATATAGAAACCATCAATTAACAAGGAAGAGTCACTACCGAATCCCAAATAAGCACAAATAAGGACTCACGGTCATGCTAGACACCGGTGTATAGATACTCGTTACCATGCCTACACACCGTACTCAACATTTAGCAATTAGCAAATAATACTCTAATCCTATTCCCTCAAGCCAAAGTTAGATCAAACACTTACCTCGATCCAAAGAATAGCAATCAATCCTCAAATACCGCCTTTCCTCTACAATCCGACTCCGAAACAATGATATCTAGGCATAATTAATTCAATAATATCCATAAAGACTCAATGGCAACATCCCATAGCCTAGATATGAATTTCCTAGCATTCTTCCAAAAATACCAAAATTCGACACCGAGCCCACATGGTCCAAACACGAGGCTCGGACCAAAACCCAATCACCCATAACCCCACAAGTTCAAATATGCAATTTGTTTTAAGATTCGACCCCAAATTGAGGTTGAATCACCCAAAATTCTCAAAACCCTAGCTCTATCCAAAACCCTTAATTCCTACTTTGATTTCATGATTTAGGTCTAGGAATTCAGTAATTAATGAAGAGGAGTGAAGGAATTAGGTGGGAAATTACTTACCCAAAGACTTTGGTGAAGAAGAGCTCCAAATATCGCCCCTAGAGCTTGGAGAAGACAAGTTTTATGAAAGAATGGGAATAATCCCGTACTGGTTCTGTTTTGAACTTTAAAAATCACTGGGCGAAAATTGCCTTCGCGTTTGCGGGAAAGGGGCCGCGTTCGCGAAGGGTAAGCTGGGTAGGCATCGCGATCGCGTGGGAAGGAACGCGAATGCGTAGAAGGAAAAAGGCTGGGGTCCTGGGTTTACTCTACGCGAACGCGTAGGTACATACGCGAACGCGATGAAGGGTGTGCTAATACTATGCGAACGCGAGGACGAGTTCGCGAACGCAGTGAAGGAATTACTGAGGGTCCTGAAATTAGCCTACGTGATCGCGATGATGGCGACGCGAACGCGAAGGAGACCAACCTGAAACTATGCGAACGCGGGGGAACTAATGCGAACGCGATGAAGAAAATCCCTGTGTAAAAATTGCAGAAAATCTGATATCATCCTAAGTCCAAAACCACCCCGAACACCTCCGAAAACACTCCCGAGCCCTCGGGGCTCCTAACCAAACCCACACACTAACTCAACAACATCCTACTAACTTAACCGTGCGATCAAATCGCCAAAATAATATCAAAATCAATGAATCAAACCTCAAAATCATCATTTTTCATCCTAACTTCATAAACTTCAATTTTTAGATATTTAGGTCCGAAACACGTCAAATGACGTTCGATTTCGACCAAACTTAACAGAAAGCGCTTAACACATATATAAGAGTTGTTCCTGGCGTCGGAACCAAAATACGAGCCCGATACCACAGTCTTTTAATTAGTTTTCATTTCCATTTTCCTTAATAATTTTAGAAAAACAATTTCACAAAAAAGTTCTTTCAAAAAGCTCTAGACCTCGGATTTCGACTCCGGGCACATGCCCGAGTCCCATATTTTTCTACGGACCCTCCGGGACCGTCAAATCACGGGTCCGGGTCCGTTTACCAAAATGTTGACCGAAGTCAACTATAATCATTTTAAAGCCACATTTTGAAATTTTTCACAGAATTTAACATATAATCTTTCCGGCAACGCGCCCGGACTGCGCACGCAAATCAAGACAAGTAAAAAAATGAGGTTTTCAAGGCCTCGGAAGCGCGGAATGAATGAGGAAACGGGTGATGACCCTTTGGGTCGTCACATCCTCCACCTCTAAAACAACTGTTCGTCCTCTAACGGACAAAAGAAAGAAGTACCTGAGTCAGGAAATAGATGAGGATAACGGCTCCGCATATCAGACTCGAACTCCCAGGTCGATGCCTCAAGAGGCTGACCTCTCCATTGGACACGCACTGAAGGAAAACTCTTCGACCTCAACTATCGAACCTGCTGGTCTAGAATAGCTACCGGCTCCTCCTCGTAAGACAGATCCTTGTCCAACTGGACAGTGCTATAATCTAACACGTGGGCTGGATCGCCGTGATACCTCCGAAGCATGGACACATGAAACACTGGATGCACGGCTGACAAGCTGGGCGGCAAGGCAAGTCTGTAAGCCACCTCTCCCACACGATCGATAATCTCAAATGGACCAATGAACCTAGGGCTAAGCTTGCCCTTCTTCCCAAATCTCATCAAGCCCTTCATAGGCGACACTCGGAGCAAGATCCGCTCACCAACCATGAAAGCTACATCTCGAACCTTACGATCCGCATAACTCTTTTGCCGCGACTGAGCCGAACGAAGCCTGTCCTGAATGATCTTGACCCTATCCAAGGCCTCCTGAACTAAATTTGTACCCAATAACCGAGCCTCTCCCGGCTCAAACCATCCGACTGGAGACCGACATCGCCTACCATACAACGCCTCATATGGAGCCATCTGAATGCTGGACTGGTAGCTGTTGTTGTGGGCGAACTCTGCTAAAGACAAAAACTGGTCCCACGAGCCTCCAAAATCAATGACACAAGCTCAGAGCATATCCTCCAATATCTGAATAGTCCTCTCGGACTGGCCGTCCGTCTGAGGATGGAACGCTGTGCTCAACTGAACCTGGGTGCCCAACTCCTGCTGAACTGCTCTCCAGAAGCGCGAGGTAAACTGCGTACCCCGATCCGAAATGATAGATGCTGGCACCCCATGAAGGCGAACAATCTCTCGGATGTAGATCTCAGCTAACCTCTCCGATGAATAAGTGGCTGCACAGGAATAAAATGCGCTGACTTGGTCAGCCTATCAACAATGACCCAAATAGCATCAAACTTCTTCCGAGTCATCTGAAGTCCAGTAATGAAATCCATGGCAATCCTCTCCCACTTCCACTCGGGAAGCTCAATCCTCTGAAGCAAACCACCAGGCCTCTGATGCTCATACTTGACTTGCTGACAGTTCAAACATCGAGCCACATATGCAACAACATCTTTCTTCATCCTATGCCACCAATAATGCTGCCGCAAGTCCTGGTACATCTTCGTGGCACCCGGGTGAATAGAATACCGAGAACTATGGGCCTCCGCTAAGATCAACTCTCGAATCCCATCGACATTGGGCTCTCAAACTCGCCCCTGCAATCTCAAAACACCATCATCATCTAAGGTCACCTTCGTGGCACCTCCACGCTGCATCGTGTCTCTCAGGACACACAACTGAGGATCATCAAACTGCCGATCACGGATACGCTCCAATAATGAAGAAAGAGCGACCGTGCAAGCTAACACTCTGTTAGGTATAGAAATGTCCAACCTCACAAACCGATTGGCCAAGGCCTGAATATCCAAAGCAAGCGGTCTCTGGCTGACAAGAATATAAGCAAGACTACCCATGCTGGCGGACTTCCTACTCAATGCATCAGCCACCACATTGGCTCTTCCCGGGTGGTACGAAATAGTAACATCATAATCCTTCAATAGCTCCAACCACCTCCGCTGCCTCAAGTTCAACTCCTTCTGCTTGAACAAGTATTGCAGGCTCTTGTGATCAGTGTACACCTCACACGTCACACCATATAAGTAATGCCTCCAAATCTTCAAAGCATGAACAATGGCTGCCAACTCTAGATCATGGACCAGATAATTCTTCTCGTGGATCTTCAATTGCCTCGAAGCATAAGCAATGACTCTGCCATCCTGCATCAGTACCGCACCAAGCCCAATACGAGAAGCATCACAATAAACTGTATAAGGCCCTGAGCCTGTGGGCAAAACCAATACCGGTGCCGTAGTCAGAGCAGTCTTGAGCTTCTGAAAGCTCGCCTCACACTCATCTGACCATCTGAACTAGGCACCTTTCTGGGTCAATCTGGTCATCGGGGCCGCATTAGATGAAAATCCCTCCGCAAACCGACGGTAGTAACTTTCTAACCCCAAGAATACTCCGAATCTCCGTAGCTAATGCTGGTCGAGGCCAGTTCTTGACTACCTCAATCTCCTTCGGGTCCACCTGAATACCCTCTGCTCATACAACGTGACCCAGAAATGCAACCGAACTCAACCAGAACTCACAGTTCGAGAACTTAGCATATAACTGACTATCCTTCAAAGTCTGAAGAACCACTCTGAGGTGCTGCTCGTGCTCCTCCTGGCTACGGGAGTACACCAGAATATCATCAATAAAGACTATCACGAACAAATCCAAATAAGGCATGAACACTCGGTTCATCAACTCCATAAATGCTGCTGGGGCATTGGTCAACCTAAATGACATGACCAAAAACTCATAAAGCCCATGCTGAGTGCGGAATGCTGACCTAGGGACATCGGATGCCCTAATCCTCAACTGATGGTAGCCAGATCTCAAGTCTATCTTTGAAAACACCTTCGCACTCTGAAGCTGCTCAAACAAATCATAAATCCTCGGCAGTGGATACTTGTTCTCTATCGTCACCTTGTTCAATTGCCGATAATCAATGCACATCCTCATCGATCCATCCTTCTTCTTCACAAATAACACCGGCGTGCCCCAAGGAGAAACACTAGGCCTGATAAAACCCTTCTCTAGCAAGTCTTGCAACTGGTCCTTTAACTCCCTCAACTCTGGCGGGGCCATGCGATACGGCGGAATAGAAATGGGTTGCGTGCCTGGGGCCAGATCGATACAGAAATCAATATCCCTGTCGGGCGGCATACCCGCCAGATCTGAAGGGAAAACCTCGGGGAACTCCCGAACAATAGGAACAGAGTCAATAGAAGGAACCTCTGTGCTAGAATTGCGAACATACGCCAGATAAGCTAAACACCCCTTCTCGACCATACGTCGAGCCTTCACATATGAAATAACACTGCGGGTGGCATGTCCTGGGGTCCCTCTCCACTCCAATCGGGGAAAATCTAGCAAAGCCAAGGTCACGGTCTTAGCGTGACAATTCAAGATAGCATGATACGGGGACAGCCAATCCATCCCTAATATAACATCGAAATCCACCATGTCTAAAACAATAAATCAACACGGGTCTCAAGACCCTCAAACACTACCACACAGGAACGATGAACTCGGTTGACCACTATAGAATCACCCACTAGTGTAGATACATAAACAGGGATACCCAAAGCATCACTAGGCATAGCCAGGTAGGGTGCAAAATAAGACGACACATATGAATACGTAGACCCAGGGTCAAATAGCACTGAAGCATCTCTAATACAAATTAGAATGGTACCTGTAATGTCTGCACCTGAAGACTCAGCCTCTAGCCTAGCTGCTGGCTGGCCTCTACCTCTGGCAACCTGAACTCCACCTCTAAGGCCTCTACCTCCACCTCTAACACCTCTGCCACCGCCTCTAGCTGGCTGGGCAGGCTGTGGAACCTCCGGTGCCTGAATCATAGCACGAGAACTCTAATGCTGGAAGATGCCATAAACTCAAGGGCAATATCTAACAATGTGACCGGGGTCACCACAACCATAACAAGACCTCGGCTGCTGCGACTGCTGGCCCTGTCGACCAGAATGTCCACCTGAAGTACCATGAGTGACACGGGAAGCTGACTGAAAGGGCCTGGGAGGCTGGCCTCTACCACAAGTACCTCTACCTCCAGACGAGGTACCACTCTGAACCTGCCTGCGCGACGGGGCCTCTTGTCCGACCCATGACCATTTCCCTGTGGCAGAGCTATCTCATCTCTACGGCCCACATTGGCCGCCTCCTGAAAAGTGATCTCACTCCCGGCTTGAGCCACTATACTCGGCTGACCTGCCACAGCTGACTGAACCACTGGGGCATGAGTCTGTGGAGCTACCTGCTCCGGAGTGCGCGTAGCAGGAGTCTGAACCCCTCCTCCACCCTGAGAAGTGGCTGGTGCTACTGGCAGCAAACCCGCTCTAGCAACACTATCCATAAAGCCTGCTAACCTGACTAGAGCATCCTGAAGGTCTGGGGTGAACATGACCCCTCCTGGGACCTGAGCTGGGCCCGTCTGAGTTGCTGGGGCTGGAACCTCCTCATCATAGTCAATATGAGGCTCCACCTCTGGAACTGCCGTCTGGGGCTGGGCTCTGCCCCTGCCTCGGCCTCTGGCACGGCCTCGGCCTCTGCACCTCGCAGGCGCTGCTCTGGGCTCGGACTGCTGCGCGGTAGAAGAAGAAGCACGTGTTCTCGCCATCTGCGGAGGAACAGAATAGAAATTCAATCGGTACTTGAAAAATAGAACCGCACGACAAGAAAGAACAAATGTGAAACTTTCCTAACTCTGTAGCCTCTGGGGGATAAATACAGACGTCTCCGTACCGATCCCTCAGACTCTACCGAGTTTGTCTGTGAGTTGTGAGACCTATGTAACCTAGTGCTCTGATACCAACTTGTCACGACCCGGATTTTCCCACCCTCGGGGTCGTGATGGGGCCTACTAATAGGAGCTAGGCAAGCCAATCATCAATTACCTCTTTTAGCGAACATCAATAGTATTAACAATAATAAAGCGTTTAACTTTAAAGCGGAAGTCTCAAATAAAATTTACTAAAAGAAACGCGGAAGTTTAACAATCCTCTACCCAAGATTGGTGTCACAATACTCACGAACGTCTAGAGAATACTAAATACAAGGTTTGAATGAATCATAAAACTGTCTGCTACGGTGCAACGATAACAAACTGAATAAAATAGAAAGGACTCCGGGCCTGCGGACGTCAGCAAGGCTACCTCGAATGTCCCTGGACTGGAAACTCGCTCCCAGAACTGCTACTGCTACTCAAATACTGCTCCAACACCTGGATCTGTGCAAAAAGATGCACAGAGTGTAGTATCAGCACAACCGACCCCATGTGCTGGTAAGTGCCTGGCCTAACCCCGGCGAAGTAGTGACGAGGCTAGACAGGACTACCAAACCAACCTGTACAATTTTTATATACAAATATGCAACAAAAGGAAAGAAAATACCGAAACTAAACAGTTAAAAGGGAGGGAAACATGCTCTGGGGAGAGTACAAATTGGATATAAAGTTCATCAGCGTAATTAAGAACATGGCACAACAATAATTATCAAAGAATAAGAAATTCAATAGTTGCACGGCATCACCCTTCGTGCTTTTACTCTCAATCTCACCCAAAGCAATCAAATATAATTCACGGCATCACCCTTCGTGCTTTCCCTCACATAGCTCTCATCTCATGGCACGGAATGACCCTTCGTGCAAATATAATCAATTCAGAGCACGGAATGTACCTTCGTGCATAAATAGTCAAAACATAGCACGGAATGACCCTTCGTGCAAATATAATCAAGAATAGCACGGAATGACCCTTCGTGCAATTTCACTCTTCCTCACCCAAATAACAGTCACAACCAAACGGGCAAGAGGAATAAACAAGTAATATGAACTATCTCGGCAAGGGAATAACACAAATAACAACCAAGTCCCGGCAAGGGACAATACAATATCTTCACAACCCGGCAAGGGAAATACTCACTGTAATCAAACCATCCCGGCAAGGGATTAATCACAACTCTTTTCAATACGTTCATCTCTTACTCAATGGTATTTATCACTCGAGCCAATGCTCCAAAATATTAATATTTCACAACTTATCCTCAAACTCTTCACATTTGCAGAAAAANAGAATCACCCACTAGTGTAGATACATAAACAGGGATACCCAAAGCATCACTAGGCATAGCCAGGTAGGGTGCAAAATAAGACGACACATATGAATACGTAGACCCAGGGTCAAATAGCACTGAAGCATCTCTAATACAAATTAGAATGGTACCTGTAATGTCTGCACCTGAAGACTCAGCCTCTAGCCTAGCTGCTGGCTGGCCTCTACCTCTGGCAACCTGAACTCCACCTCTAAGGCCTCTACCTCCACCTCTAACACCTCTGCCACCGCCTCTAGCTGGCTGGGCAGGCTGTGGAACCTCCGGTGCCTGAATCATAGCACGAGAACTCTAATGCTGGAAGCTGCCATAAACTCGAGGGCAATATCTGACAATGTGACTCGGATCACCACAAGCATGGCAAGACCTCGTCTGTTACAGCTGAGCACCCCTCAACCTCGGGCAAACCCTCTTGAGATGACCATACTCGCCAAACTCATAACATCCACGCGACTGCTGAGGGAACTGGGGCTGGCCCTGTCTACCTGAATGACCACCTGAAGTACCATGAGTGACACGGGAAGCTGACTGAAAGGGCCTGGGAGGATGGCCTCTACCACAAGTACCTCTACCTCTAGACGAGGTACCACTGAACCTGCCTGCGCGACGAGGCCTCTTGTCCGACCCATGACCATTTCCCTGTGGCAGATCTAACTCATCTCTACGGCCCACATTGGCCGCCTCCTGAAAAGTGATCTCACTCCCGGCCTGAGCCACTATACTTGGCTAACCTGCCATCGCTGGCTGAACTCCTGGAAGCAAACCCGCTCGAATGACACTCTCCACGAAGCCTACCAATCGGACTAGAGCGTCGTGAAGAACTGGGGTGGCAATGAACCCCTCTGGGACCTGAGCTGGGCCCACCGGGACTGCTGGGGCTTGAACCTCCTCCTCCAAATCAACTTGAGGCTCCGCTACTGGAGCTGCTGCTGGGGGCTCGGACTGCTGTGCGGTAGAAGAGGAAGCACGTGTTCTCGCCATCTACGGAGGAACAGAATAGAAATTCAATCGGTACTTGAAAAATAGAACAGCACGACAAGAAAGAACAAATGTGAAACTTTCCTAACTCTGTAGCCTCTGGGGGATAAATACAGACGTCTCCGTACCGATCCCTCAGACTCTACCGAGTTTGTCTGTGAGTTGTGAGACCTATGTAACCTAGTGCTCTGATACCAACTTGTCACGACCCGGATTTTTCCACCCTCGGGAGTCGTGATGGCGCCTACTAATAGGAGCTAGGCAAGCCAATCATCAATTACCTCTTTTAGCAAACATCAACAGTATTAACAATAATGAAGCGTTTAACAATAAAGCGGAAGTCTTAAATAAAATTTACTAAAAGAAACACGGAAGTTTAACAATCCTCTACCCAAGACTGGTGTCACAATACTCGCGAACGTCTAGAGAATACTAAATACAAGGTTTGAATGAAACATAAAACTGTCTGCTACGGTGCAACGATAACAAACTGAATAAAATAGAAAGGACTCCGGGCCTGCGGATGTCAGCAAGGCTACCTCGAATGTCCCTGGACTGGAAACTCGCTCCCAAAATGCTACTGCTACTCAAATGCTGCTCCAACACCTGGATCTGTGCAAAACGATGCACAGAGTGTAGTATCAGCGACAATTCGACCCCAAATCGGTGACCTCGGGTAACGTAGCCCTAGGCCTAACCCCCGGCGAACGTAGTGACCGAGGCTTAAGACCCGGACTACCAACAAACCTGTCGCAAGTTCCAAATATAGTATATACTATACTATACCATACCACGGCAAACTTAGAAAGACGAAGTTACCAGAAACTTTAACAAGGTCCTAAGAGGACGGGAGACCAATGCTAGTAGGGCCTGTAAGCAGTTTACGAATCAAGGTCAATAATAGGAATGAAATCGGTAGCAACTCAAAGTCAACGAGAGTAATAAATCAGACACGACACGGAATGCCCTTGTAGCAATTGATAATCAAAACGATGGACACGAAATGTCCTACGTAGCAAATAGTAATCAAAACGATAGGACACGGAATGTCCTCGTGACAATAATAATCAAAACATGGCACGGAATGTTCTCGTAGCAAATATAATCAAAACATGGCACAGAATGTTCCTTCGTGCAAATATAATCAAAGCATGGCACGAAATGTTCCTTCGTGCAAATATAATCAAAATATGGCACGAAATGTTCCTTCGTACATTAATAATCAAAACATGGCACGGAATGTCCCTTCGTACATTAATAATCAAAACATGGCACGGAATGTCCCTTCGTGCAAATATAATCAAAACATGGCACGGAATGTTCCTTTTTGCAAATATAATCAGAGCATGGCACGGAATGTTTCTTCGTGCAATAATAGTCAAACATGGCACGGAATGACCCCTCGTGCCTAATCACTCTTCCTCACCCAAACAACAATCACAACCAAACGGGTTGAGGGGATAAACAAACAACATTAAATATCCCGGCAAGGGAGAACAAAGCAAAACAGTTAAATCCCGGCAAGGGACATAATCAATATACTCAAAACAACCCGCAAGGGAATAATCACATCTCTTTCTATTACATTCATTTCTTGCTCTATAATCAAGTCAAAAATCGAGCCAACTCTCCAAGGAGTTTACAAGTCATATTTCCTTCTCGTTCCCTTCATATCATATAGAAACCATAAATTAACAAGGAAGAGTCAATACCGAATCCCAAATAAGGACTCACGGTCATGCTAGACACCGGTGTATAGATACTCGTAATCATGCCTATACACCGTACTCAACATTTAGCAATTAGCAAATAATACTCTAATCCTATTCCCTCAAGCCAAAGTTATATCAAACACTTACCTCGATCCAAAGAATAGCAATTAATCCTCAAATACCGCCTTTCCTCTACAATCCGACTCCGAAACAATGATATCTAGGCATAATTAATTCAATAATATCAATAAAGACTCAATGGCAACATCCCATAGCCTAGATATAAATTTCCTAGCATTCTTCCAAAAATACCAAAATTCGACATCGGGTCCACATGGTCCAAACACGAGGCTCGGACCAAAACCCAATCACCCATAACCCCACGAGTTCAAATATGCAATTTGTTTTAAGATTCGACCCCAAATTGAGGTTGAATCACCCAAAATTCTCCAAACCCTAACTCTACCCAAAACCCCTAATTTCTACTTTGATTTAATGTTTTTAGGCTTAGAAATTAGTGATCAGTTGAAGAAATTAAGAGAAGACGAGGTTAGGAACACTTACCTATGAAGTTATGGAGGGAGAGCTCTTCAAAATTCGTCTATGGGGTGTGAGGAAGAAGGGTTCGTGTGGAAAAATGGAGTGAATCCCGTAACTATTCTGTCTTTGAACTTTAAAATCACTGGGCAAAAATGCCCTTCGCATTCGCGGGAAAGGGGCCGCGTTCGCGAAGGGTAAGCTGGGTATGCATCGCGATCGCGTGGGAGGAAATGCGAACGCGTAGAAGGAAAAATCTGGGGTCCTGAGTTTACTCTACGTGAATGCGTAGGTACATACGCGAACGCGATGAAGGAATTACTGGGGGTCCTGAAATTGGCTTACGCGATCGCGTGAGTTGTGATGCGAACGTGAAGAAGGGAACCTGGAAGCATCGCGAACGCGTGCTGAAGGACGCGATCGCGAAGAAGGGAATGCCTGTGCAAAAATTGCAGAAAATCTGATATCATCCTAAGTCCAAAACCACCCCGAATACCTCCGAAAACACTCCCGAGCCCTCGGGGCTCCTAACCAATCACACACACTAACTCAACAACATCCTACGAACTTAACCGTGCGATCAAATTGCCAAAATAACATCAAAATAATTGAATCAAACCTCATAATCATCATTTTTCATCCTAACTTCATAAACTTCAATTTTTAGATATTTAGGTCCGAAACACGTCAAATAACGTCCGATTTCGACCAAACTTAACAGAAAGCGCTTAACACATATATAAGACTTGTTCCGTGCGTCGGAACCAAAATACGAACCCGATACCATAGTCTTTTAATCAATTTTCATTTCCATTTTCCTTAATAATTTCAGAAAAATAATTTCACAGAAAAATTCTTTTCTCGGGCTCTAGACCTCGGATTTCGACTCCGGGCACACGCCCGAGTCCCATATTTTTCTACGGACCCTCCGGGACCGTCAAATTAGGGGTCCGGGTTCGTTTATCAATAATGTTGATCGAAGTCAACTTTAATCATTTTAAAGCCACATTTTGAAATTTTTCACAGAATTTAACATATAATCTTTTCGGCTACATGCCCGGACTACGCACGCAAATCGAGGCAAGTAAAAAAAATGAGGTTTTCAAGGCCTCGGAGATGCGGAATGAATCAGGAAACGGGTGATGACCCATTGGGTCGTCACAACTTATATGATAATCCCTGGAGGATTTAAATAGCTTGAAGCATATACAATTCTTGATCTTGAAGTACCACTTCATAAGTGCAATTTATGCACAAATATATCTTGCTGTAACTGTAGACTTGATAATATGATAGCAAGAGTTTTCACCTCTATGTGAGATATTAAACTGACGATTCCGAAAAGATCATATGAAGACAACACATCTATTAGGGATGATGATTTCAAGGTGAAACAAATTCGTTCAAGTTAATATGGTTGATTTGTTTATCAAATCTCTACCAACGATCTTTTGAGAATGATGCACATGATTGGAGTGTGAAGGCTCAAGGATGTGAATTGATGCTCTCATCAGGGGGAGTATGCGCGTTACACTCTTTTTCCCTTACAAGGTTTTGTCCCATTGGGTTTTTCTTGCAAGATTTTTAATGAGGCAACCAAAAGGCGTATTATTAGATATGTATACTCTTTTTCCTTTACTAGAATTTTTTTCCCACTGGATTTTATTTTAGTTAAGGTTTTAATGAGGCACATTATCTGGTAGATAGACATTCAAGGGGGAGTGTTATAAATAGAATTGTAATTAAGATGAATATCTATACTCTAGAGAGATTCTAGGGTTTGTTACTTGGTGGCTAAGTCACTTTTCCCCTATAAATAGAAGGGTTCTATTTTATTGTAATTGACTCTAAATCAATAAGAATTCTTTCTCCCTACTTTTCTTTGCAATACTCTTCTTCTTCTTTTATTGTTTTATAACACGTTATCAGCACGAGACTCTAACCAATTGAGTAGAATCTTTGGGATTGAGCATAATGATTGTCAATTGTTCCATGAACTTCCTTCATGATTAAATTCTGGATTTAAGGTAAGTATTTTACTTTATTTTTCTCTTTTAAATTCTTGAAATTCTATAATTTGATTTTATATACAAGCAAAGACAACAAAGTTTGATTATAACTCTAATGGAGTTTGTAAGAAATTATAACCACCTAAAGTGGTAAAATTTCTATGCCTTGCCATGATCAAATTCATGTATGATTGTGGGCACAAGAAGTGAAAACACGTCCCATTGAATTTGCTTCACTTTCATTCCCTTAAGAGAATGTGATAGCATTATGTGATAAGTCTGAAAGAAGACAATTATATTACCGTGAAGGTATCAATGGATGTGGACGTGGCAATAAACGAAATTATAATCGTCATCATTGTGATAATGAGAAAAATAAGGATTCTCAAAATAATCCGTCACTCTGTGAAAGTAATATTTGTCATCGATTTGACATGAGATTTTATAAAGCACATATAGATGATTATGGTTCACTCATGATGTGAATGTGACAACATCTGATTTATGAATACATATTAATTCTTGGAAGAATATGAACGTGCTAATGGTAGTGAATATACCACATTCACCTCTAGAAGGAGGTTTGAGATGATATAAAGTCATTATTATGGCATGAATGGTCATTGGTCACGTACCTATTGCACGCCAAAATATTTTGGTAATGTGATTGTTAAAGGATAACATTAATGCAAGAAACATATCTTGCATATAATTTTGACCATAACCATAATGGTATAAGTTTCTCTTCGAAATAGATATTCACCATATGGATGTGGATGAATTTGTGGTGGTACAAAATTAATTGAGAGCTCTGGAAGAGCCAATTATTTTTATTTTGGAGGAATACAATTGATTATCATGTCAATTTACTGTGTCGTAGTCAGTCTCAAAGAAACTTATTGAGTTTCTAAAGTATTCGCGAAAGCGATTGGTTATATATTAAAACTATAAACAAAGGAAAGATTTAATATCTTCTAATACTACAACTTGTAGCGTGGTAACATATATGTGAAAAGCTACCCGCTTTATTCTTCAGTTTGTTTACACAAATAAATGCATACCACAATAAAGTGGATATTTATTGGTATAAAAACCCATATCATAATAAACTTGGAGTTTATTGATAATTGCACACGTCATAGTATAAACCTGAACTTTATCAATATTGATAATTTATTCAGTTGGCATAATTGGTTTAGCCATGTTAATCTAAGCATGATGTGCAAAATTAAAAGAGAATTCACATGGGTAAATATTAAAGGACTAGAAAGTTCTTTATGAATTCTCTTACATTGCTTGTTCTTATTAATTAATAGATCAACTAAAATTGGGATTGAATCCCATGAATGCTGGAAATATCAAAGATGAATATGGGCTCATTCACCTGCCATGTATACCACATAAGATGCATCTATGAGATGGTTACATGTGCGATTATTATTAACCCGCAACCTGGCTAGTGTTTGCGAGGTAACTTGCTCAGTAATTTAATTTCGAGCATAATTTCCAGATTTTTTATTCAAGATAGTTTATCTTGATAAGTTGGTTTACATCACAGCTGGTTTAGCAAAATAATTTATTGAGTGCATCCACTTAATAGCTAAACTATTGCTTATGAGAACAAAGTTATGTATATCAGTTTGATATACGTTATATACGGAAGTATATTACATTCTCCCCTCGCAAGTGGTTCGAGGTCAGGAACCAAATAATTCCATCTTATTATTATTGATGTACGGTGTATATTTTGATTAACACCATAACGCACAAAGATGAGTTCCCAAAGTTGAGGAAGCAAGTTAATTTTTCTAACATGAGGGGGAGAGATGATAACATTTGAGAAAAAGTTACACGGAATGAATTATTATTTATACATCTCGATCCTCGAATAAGATAATATGAACTTGAAGTTCATAAAAAGATAATTCATTTGCAATATATTGCAAAGTATGCCAGACGCATTTGCTGACCCAAAGAAAGTAACTACATTCTCACTGAAAATGCTCCTATTAGAATAAGTCCTAGAAGGACAAAGTCTATGGTAAGTTTAAAGCGTATAGACAAATCGGTTTCAAATAAAATCCTTGATAAAGAAGATGAGCAAATGATCAAAATGATCATAATAAGGAGGCAAGTGATCTAGGAGATCACATGGCATAACAGTTTATAAAGTCTCATGAGAGATTCAGGTACCTGAATATATGAATGAAGAGATCTCTATGTTATGTATTTATGAAAAATAAGGAGGTTGGAACCGATATAAAATGTTCGTCGACGACATCTATCATAGCGCTAAGTATAGATGAGGATCTTAAGTTTGTCGAATACAGACACAAAAATATTGGCCAATTAGAAGAGACACAATTCAAATAGAATTGGTTTCATATGAAAGACATGTAGTTTTGAACATGTAGTTCAAACACTTAAAAGTATAAAGTCAATGATATGTGCAATCAGTTTTCAGTATCTTATTTGTCTAGCATGACATACAAACTTTATATGCATCTAAAGTCTATTTATATGGCTTATTTGACTATAATTATATGATAATCCCTGGAGGATTCAAATAGCTTGAAGCATATACAATTCTTGATCTTGAAGTACCACTTCATAAGTGCAATTTGTGCACAAATGTATCTTGCTGTAACTATAGACATGATAATATGATAGCAAGAGTTTTCACCTCTATGTGAGATATTAAACTGACGATTCCAACAAGATCATATGAAGACAATACATCTATTAGGGATGATGATTTCAAGGTGAAACAAATTCGTTCAAGCTAATATGGCTGATTTGTTTATCAAATCTCTACCAACGATCTTTTGAGGATGATGCACATGATTGGAGTGTGAAGGCTCAAGGATGTGAATTGATGCTCTCATCAGGGGGAGTATGCGCGTTGCACTCTTTTTCCCTTACAAGGTTTTGTCCCATTGGATTTTTCTTGCAAGGTTTTTAATGAGGCAACCAAAAGGCGTATTATTAGATATGTATACTCTTTTTCCTTTACTAGAATTTTTTTCCCACTGGATTTTATTTTAGTTAAGGTTTTAACGAGGCACATTATCTGGTAGATAGACATTCAAGGGGGAGTGTTATAAATAGAATTGTAATTAAGATGAATGTCTATACTCTAGAGAGATTCTAAGGTTTGTGGCTAAGTCACTTTTCCCCTATAAATAGAGGGGTTCTATTCTATTGTAATTGACTCTAAATCAATAAGAACTCTCTTTCCCTACTTTTCTTTGCAATACTCTTCTTCTTCTTTTATTGTTTTATAACAATTTGAATTAATTTAGAGAAGAGGTTTGAAAAATATTGGTAAAAAGCTGAATGGGTTATGGAGATATTTGGGCCATGTTTGGTGGGCTACGGGGTTGGCAGAATTGTCTAAGGGGAATTTTTTTTGTTCTTATACAATATTTGAAATTTATTTATTAAAATTATCTTAATTTTATATATTATCCGCCCTAAATAAGATTTTCTTATAATTATATACAGTCAATTATTAGTGACTTAAATTGGAGAATTCAATTACACCCTTTTCCTTTTTGTTATTTCCTCCCTCTTTCCCTATTTTCCCCACCGATCATCACGTGCCAAGATGCTATGCTCAAGCACTTTGTTACAAAAACTAGTAGTTGTTTATCAGTAGAAAACCATCACAAGAACCCAACACATTATATCACAATTAGAGATTTGAATGTAACGACCCGACCCGTCGTATCAGGTATTACCGCCCTATTTTCCTCATTTATTGCTTCTTCATGTTTCATTATCAGCAACGAGTGAGTTAGAGTTGAATTGAATTGGTTTGGATAGGAAATGAGACACTTAGTCTCTTTAAGGAAGGCTTAAATTGGAAAAGTCAACCGGACGTTGACTTATGAGTTCGAAGGTTCGGATGTGATTTCCGATGATCCGGATAGCTTCGGGAGGTGATTTGTGACTTAGGAGTGCGATCGAAATTGAATTTGGAGGTCCGGTGTAGAATTAGGCTTGAATTGGCGAATTTGGAATTTTGGCGAATTTCGGTTGTTAGGCGAGATTTTGATCCGAGGGTCGGAATGGAATTCCGAGAGTTGCAGTAGCTTCGTTAGGTGATTTTGGATATGTCTGCAAATTTTCAGGTCATTCGGACATCGTTTGGTCGGGTTTTTGATCGAAAGTGCATTTCGGAAATTCTTGAAGAACTTAGGCTTGAGTCCGATGTGAATTGATGATTTTAATGTTGTTAGGTGTGTTTTGATGATTGGAGCAAGTTCGTATGATGTTTTAAGACATGTTGGTGCTTTTGGTTGAGGTCTCGGGGGCCTCGGGGTAAATTCGGGTGGTTAAACGGAGAATTCGGAGTTTTGTTGCAGGTTTGAAGTTGCTGGTTCTGTCATTTCCGCATCTGCGGAAAAAGGGACCACATAAGCGGTTCCGCAGATGCGACTAAGGGGTCGCAAAAGCGGTTCTGGGAGGCTTGGAACTCTTCCGCAAAAGCGGACAAAGGTCCGCACAAGCGGCAACCGCAGGTGCGGTTTAAGACCGCAGAAGCGGTCCCTGGGGATTTTAGTGAGATCGCAGAAGCGATCATTTGGTCGCTGATGCGGTGACCGCATGTGCGGTAATTTAACCGCAGGAGCGGAAATCGACCAAGAATTAAAGTGAACAGTGTTCACGAATTTGAAAGAGGAGGAAAACTATTTTTAGACTTCGGGAAGAGGCGATTTTGGCGATTTGGAGAGGATTCGAAGGGGATTCCATTAGGTATGAATTTATAAACTCGGATAATGTTGTTATGGTGCAAAAACAAGGATTTAAACACTGAAAATCCAAGAATTTAAAGGGTAAAAATGGAGGTTAGGGCTTGAAACCTAAGAAAGTGTAAACATGGAATTTGAGGGGTCAAACGAACTCCGATTTTGGTAAATTTTATATGTATGGACTCGTGGTGAGACGAGGAATCCGGTGATGTAAATTTCGTAATTTTTCGAGAAGCGGGCCCGGGGCTCGGGTTTTTGCTAGTTTCGAGATTCTTGCTAATTTTCGATTGTTTTCGATTGGGTATTGTTCTCTTAGCATATTGTGATGTATTCGCTCTGGTTTTGGTTAGATTCGACGCGCATGGAGGCCGATTGAGGGGCAAAGGCGTCGCGAGCTAGGGATTTCACCGGTCCGAGGTGAGTAATACTTGTAAATGATATACTGAGGGTTTGAAGCCCCGGATTTGCACATCATAGTGCTGTATTGTGGTGACTTGCACGCCAGGTATGAGCGTGGGGTAGAGCACCGTTGGGGATTATGACTTGGTCCGTCCCGGTTGTGGATTTTACTGCGTAATTGACTGAAACTTGCTAGATGCTATCTTGAATTGGGCCGATTGCCATGTTTTGGGCTTCGTGCCGGTTATTTGAACCCTATAGGGGTTATTATCACTGTTTTCATGACATTTAGCATATTAAATGATTTCAGTCCTGAGTTAAACACTGTTTTGAAATGTGCAGTCATATTGCTAAAGTTTAAAGACTTAAATTGCATTTTTCTGATGTTTTGAGTTAAAAGTTATTACTTGACATTGCCCGAGTGGCTGATTTGCATGTTCTGGACTGAGGATGGATCGGGCTGCACGCCGCAGCGATACTATGATGATATTGCGCTTGGGCTGTAGGAGCCCCTCCGGAGTCTGAACCCCCACAGTGAGCGCGGGTACCCAAATGGATCGGGCTGCACGCCGCACCGGTCATGTGCATTGCATTGCATTCATGCATTGGTTCCTGTTTGTACTACGTGTCATGACATTCAACACTCTCATATCATTGGCATCCATGCTACTTCTTGCACTGTTTACCAGATACCCTGGTGTTATTTGTTGATGGAGTGCTGTGCCCGAGGGGCTGACCTATGTGCGGACTTGCACTATCTGATTACGCATTCGTTTGCTCGATTGTTGGAAAAAGATGTTTTCAAAAGAGGTTTTAAACTGAGTCAGATATTTTCTAAAGGATTTTCACGGTTTCATTGTTTTTCTGAGAGAGTTGTACTGTCCTATATAGCGTGATGGAGTGCTCTTACGTGATTTCTTGCCTCTCAGTTATTATTTACTCTTATTACCACTGAGTTGGAAGTACTCACTTTACTCCCTGCACCTCGCGTGCAGTTGCAGGTATTGTTCACCCGGTAGCGGGTTATTAGCTGATTGAAGGTAGGGCTATTGTAGCTGAACAAGGTGAACGCCAGCGTTCGCGGCACCGGATGTTGTCTTTTGATTTTTTCCAGAATTTTTCTTTATGTATTATTATTGGCCCTGTAGTTGTGTTCAGGTTTCTTTAGATGCTCGTGACTTGTGACACCCCGGTCGGGTAGAAATTAACAAATTTTAAATGCCATTAAGTTGTATCTTCTATTTCTTTATGTTTGATAATTGTTTTGATGAAAGAATTTGGGTTAGTTGGCTGGCCTTGTCTTCACGAGAGGCGTCATCACGACCAGGTTGGGAATTGGGTCGTGAAATTGAATTTGAAATATTGTTGTTGCTTTATGATACGGAAAGTTGATCTTTCTTTGCGCTTAGAAAGTACAAACGCTTTTTTTGATTAGAGAATTCAAATTTGGGATTTGAAATCCATGAATGTCATTGTTTACAAACACATTTGAATCGTAAGAGGGATTTCACTGATAATTTTGAAAGAATAATCATAGTAATTTTGGTGGTACATCTGCTATACGCTATTTTGGTGCTTGAAACAGACAATTTTTCTTTTTGGTTTTTCATCGTCACAACCCTAGGGTTCAATGCAAAAAACTTAATTTGAAAAGTCCTGGACGCACACCTCCGTAAAACTCAAAATTTAAGTAAAATATTCAATGCATCCACCTCCGTCGATGTAGCACCAGCAGCAGGAGCAGCATCAATAAAAACTCGACGATGATAAATTTATATGGTACATCAACATACGAATTAAAAATAAATTTCGTACAAATTTGATACAATTTTGATATATCTACAACATATAAACTAAAAATAAATTTTATACAATTAATTATATAGTATACAACTTATCTACAACTTTCATACATCATTTTTACCTAGTTAAATACAACTACAACATCATACAACCTAAATACAATTTTCATACAAAGTTTATACAATGTCTTTTTTATGTATTTTGTATATGATATCTATATTTTTGTATGTGGTGTGTTTTTTTCTTTCTCTCTAAAATTCCAATCAAATTTCTTTTTTAACACAATTTTGATACATATCAACAACTTTATGTAAAAGATAGCATTTAATAGTTAAATACAAATTTCATACAAATTTCAACTATTCCTCTTCTTCTTCTTCTTCGACGAGTTTCAATCTGAATCCAGCCAAAATAAACTCTAATATTCACCAAACACCATCAAAATTGAGATATAAACTCCAAAGAATATTTCCAATCATGTGCAATAATATCCAATCAAAATAAATAATATTTTTAAAAAGTTCAAATTTGAATTCAAAGCTTCGAAACTTTTTAATGGCTGTCAGTGGTGGAGACTCAAAAACCTTCAAAATTTATTGATTGAAAATTTCAATTTGAACACCAATTGTGCAATATAAAAGGAAATTGCTAAGTTAAACCCCTATAGTTAAACTATTGAAATATATTGATGAATACTCTAGAATAAAAGGATAATGTAGGTGAGAAAAGAGAGAAAAAATAGAGAAAATCAAATGAAGAAAAATAGAATTGGGAAAAGAAGAGAGAGAGAGAGAGAGAGAGAGAGAGAGAGAGAGAGAGAGAGAGAGAGAGGGAGGGAGAGAGATATTGAAGAGGGAACTGATTTTTCCTATTCAATTACTAATGTAAAGGGATACTCATTAACACTAATTTGTATATAATTGGTAAATTATATATCAACTTGTAATTAAGTTAAAACCTAAATAGTAAGGATAAATAAGTTTCTAATGTAGTACATATAGGTAAATATCTCTTTGAAAAACTACCAGTTATGTCCGCCCATAAGTAACTTATTATAAAAATTGGCCAATTCATAAAATATTACTAGCCAAATGCTATCAATATTAGCCAATTAGCTATTTGTAGCACAAAAAGGTCAAATTTCTGCTTTCTTTTGAGTTGGTGTTATTGGAATAGATTTGGCACATCTTAAGAAGTTTGAATTTTAATTTTGGGATGATTTGATGGAGCTTTGAGGTGGTTTGAGTCAAAAATTTGAAGTAGAAGATAAACATGGAAAAAGATGATATGTGTATCATACTGCGTATCATTTGTATCGCATATGTATCATATGTGTATCAAATGCGTACCACATGTATATTCATGTATCCCTGTGTGAGATACAATGCGCGATACATGTTGGATACATGTGTCGCCGAAGAATTTCTTAAACTCGATTTTAACTATAAATTTTGATAGCAAATCAGTCCAAATCACCTCCAATCTTGCTCAAAGTTCATATATTATCTCACCTATTTGTTTTCAACGAATTTCAACCATACCCATTGAATAATTTTCTTTTTTGCCCAATCTTTTTGATATTATATATCATCGATAATGAATTTTGATTCCAAACTAATCTAATTCACCTTTAAGCTTCGTCAAATTTTGTATATTTTCTTATCTATGTATTTTCAACGAATCACAACAATACCCATTTAAAAATCTCATTTTGCCTATGTCTTTTGATGTTGTATATCAGTGGTAATTCTTTTTGGCTATTTTTTGATAGCATGACTAAAATGGCTAGTTTTTGGTGAATAATTTTTTTGGTACATTTATGTAAGATTCCAAATGATTGTGAGTTGGTTTAGACTAGAAATAGGTTTTTTGGGCTTGGTCTTAGGAGAATAGTTGAGCTACTATCAAAATGACATGGTAACAACAACGACGACGACGACGACGACGACGACGACGACGACGACGACGACAACAACAACAACAACAACAACAACAACAACAACAACAACAACAACAACAATAATAATAATAATAATAATAATACTAGAAGTATTGATAATTGTACTATTAAACTAATAATATAACGATAATATATTAAAAAAATTAACAAATGGTAATTGAAATACTTAAATAAAGTTTGCAAATCAAAAATAAAAAAAAAATTATATAAATGCACCTTTATAAATACTTGAACAAATTAGAACAAATTGCAATGTCTTATGCTCCCGAAAATTTATTAATTTACTAAATAAATAAGTATGTTAAAAATTTATAACATATGGTAAAAAAATAACCTTATAATACTTCTGATAATATAAAAATATTATAAGTATCATTATGACATTTTAAAGTAAAATAACAGCTCAATGGGATAAATTCGAGTATAAAAGGACAAAATTGCGTGTCAACAAATGTCACGACCCGGATTTTCCACCCTCGGGAGTCGTGATGGCGCCTAGTAATAGGAGCTAGGCAAGCCAACCTTACATAAATACTACACCTTCATGTTTCTTCTCTTTAACAAATTACCAGGCGATAACATGATAACGGCAGAATTTCAAATAAATAAGCGGAAGTCAACAGTAATATATCTTAAGACTACGTCTATTACAGCTTTTAAAACCTCATATACCCAAAATCTGGTGTCACAGCGTCACAGACTATCTAAGAGCCACTACATACAAGGTCTGAAGAAAATACAATAAACTGTTTCTGAACAAAGAAATTGAAACAGGGAACAGAGATAGAGGGAGACGCTAGGGCCTGCGGACGCCTGCAGGTCTACCTTGGGTCTCCGGATGGACTGAAGGAAGCCCTCCAACTACTGTCCGAAAGCTGCTCCTGGATCTGCACACAGTGCAGAGTGTAGTATTAGCACAACCGACCCCATGTGCTGGTAAGTGCCTAGCCTAACCCCGGCGAAGTAGTGATGAGGCTAGGACCAGACTACCAAATAAACCTGTGCAGTTATACAATATACAACGGAAAATAAAGCAGAAATAAACAAGGATGGGAGGGGGAAACATACTGCGGGGGAGATAACAGTTCCGAATAAAGCATCAAGTAGGGAAAGGAACAACATAACTAAAATGTCAACAAGAATCAGAAATCAATAAGTGCACGGCATCACCCTTCGTGCTTTTACTCTCGTCCTCACCAAGCAATGATATAATAAAAACGTGCACGGCATTACCCTTCGTGCTTTTACTCTCTTTCCTCACCAAAGCAATTATATGATAAAATATGCACGGCATCACCCTTCGTGCTTTTACTCTCTTTCCTCACATATAATCAATAGAATTGGCACGGAATGGTACATCGTGCGGCACGGCATCACCCTTCATGCTTTACACTCTTTCCTCACAATAGCAAATAATACACGGCATCACCCTTCGTGCTTTAACACTCTTCCTCACCCAAACAACAATCACAAACAAAGGGGCAAGGAAATAAACAAAATAATGATAGAAATCCCGACAAGGGAACACAATTAGACAATTAAATCCCGGCAAGGGAACAACATCAATAATCCCAACATCCCGGCAAGGGAGATAATCAACAAGCAACAATATCCCGGCAAGGGAACGATTTAATAACTCTTTCTCTTTCTTTCATTTTTATTTCATAACTCACTTTACCACTTGAGCCAGTGCTCCAAAAGGTTCAATCATCTCATATATTTTCACAATTCATAATATAACTCGAGTCAATGCTCCAAGATGTTCAAAGGTCTCAATTCCTTCCACAAACTTTTCACAACAACTAGAAATCATTACCAAAGCATGAAGAATACAATGAAATCAAGATATTCACAATACAAAGACTCACGGTCATGCTAGACACCAACGTATAGATACTCGTCACCATGCCTATACGTCGTACACGACTAATACCACGTAGCAAATAGGACTCAACTCCTAATCCCTCAAGCTAAGGTTAGACCAAACACTTACCTCGATGCCTTGAACACAACTCAAGTCTCAATTATAGCTTTACCCCTTGATTCCACCGCCAATTTGCTCGTATCTAATCACAAATTACTTAATTTTATCAATAAGTGCTAAATGAATCAATTTGAATGCATGAAAATGAGTTTTCCAAAGTTTTACCCAAAAAGTCAAAATTGCCCCCCGGGCCCACATGGTCAAAACCCGAGGTTCGAACCAAAACCCGATTACCCATTCCCCCACGAGCTCAAATACGTAATTTGTTTTGAAATCGGACCTCAAATCGAGGTACAAATCCCCAATTTTTGAAAAACCTAGGTTCTACACAAAACACCCAATTTTCCCCATGAAAATCTTTGATTTTAAGTTAAAATCATGTTAAAAGAAGTTAAGGAGTGAAGAAAATAAGTTAGAAATCACTTACCAACGTTTTGGAGAAGAAAGGTTGTTTGAAAAATCGCCTCTTATGTTTTTAGGGTTTTGAAAAATGAAAAATGACTGAAAATCCTGTCTATTTATACACCTCTCGGAATCCCTGTGCGGACCGCGGCCGCACAGCCTTTTCCTGAGGGTACACAATCTCTGAACCTCCCCGTGCGGACCGCACGAAGTCGACTGCGGCCGCACAGCCCTCCACCGTACCCGCACAAAGTCGACCGCGGACCGCACTGCCCTTTCCGCGGTTGCACACGATTTCTCGCGGACCGCACTAGCGGGTTCAGAGATCTGCAATTTCTCTAAACCTGCAACATTTGTGATTTTTAAGCCTAAGACATTCCAGGACCTACCCGAAACTCACTCGAGCCCTCGGAACTCCAAACTAGATGTGCCTATTAACTCAAAAACATCATACGAACTTATCCGTGCGATCAATACGCCAAAATAACCTTAACAACAACGAATTAAACCTCAAAATCAAAGAACTCCTCTCAACTTCATAAAGTATCAAATTTAGCAATTTATATCCGGATCACGTCAAACGACGTCCGTTTTTCACCAAATTTCACAGAAACATCTTAAATCATATATAAGACCTGTACCGGGCGCCGGAACCAAAATACGGGCCCGATACCAACACGTTCTAATCAAATTTCATTTCAAATTTCCTTAAACAATTTCAGAAAATAATTTCCTTCGAAAATTAATTTCTCAGGCTTGGGACCTCGGAAATTCAATTCCGGGCATACGCCCGAGTCCCATATTTTCCTACGGACCCTCCAGGACCGTCAAATCACGGGTCCGGGTCCGTTTACCAAAAATGTTGACTGGAGTCAAATTTATTCATTTTATAGCCAAATCTTATTATTTTTCATAGTTTTCCATATTTAAGCTTTCCGGCTACGCACCCGGACTGCGCACGCAAGTCGAGGTGACTCTAAATGAGGTTTTTAAGGCCTTGGAAACATAGAATTTAATTTAAGGGTCATCACAACAAATCTGGTACTCACTTTCAATAGCCAATGACAATAATAACAGCATAATAATTGCAAAGGAAAAGCAGCTCAAATAATATCATAATCATCTTTATCACAATAAGGGGAAAATAAGCGTGCTTGTCACGGCCCAAATCCCACTATAGGCCGTGATGGCGCCCAATGCCGAGGCTAGCACACAATTAAATCGATATGTCGATTATGGATCCAAGATGCATTTCAAATTAACTTAAGAAGTAAAGAGTGAAAGTTCATTCTTTTTTTTTATAAAAAGGTTCATATGTTATTGTTTTAAATGTTCGGATGTGACCAAAATCTAAACCCTAAGTCATAACAGAATACAACCATATACAAAATCCAAATTCCTGAAATCCGGTATCACAAGTGCATGAGCATCTATCAGGGAGTACAATAATAATACTAACATCTGTCTGGAAAATAAGGTAGACAGATGGAGACTCTATGTGTTACGGATCGTAGCATGGAATACAGCTCACGATAAAGTTCCCTCAGCAGCTGCGCGTATGCGCCAAGATGACAACTAACCTGTCAGAACCTGCACAATTAGTGCAGAAGTGTAGCATGAGTACGTAAATCAATGCGTATCCAGTAAATATCTAGCCTAACCCCGGAGAAGTAGTGAGGGGTTGACATCGACACTTACTAGTGGTCCAATAAATCAAGCATAATAATAAAAGTAGACAGGTACGAAACAAGGCAAGTAAGAACAGTGAAAACAGATATAAGTACATAATACGATCCTCAACTGAACAGTAAACACAAAGTCCTCTATGTCGGATATTACCTCGAATGGAATGCATAATAATCAACACTAGGTAAAAGGTCACACCTCAAATCAGGAAAACTCATACGCGCATTGACTTCTTATCAAACATTAGGCACAATTCTACCGAGGCGAGCTGCCCGATCCCATAAGAGTGTTTCATAGAACTGCCAAGGTGAACGGCCCGATTGTCACGACCCAAAACCAACTAGTCGTGATGGCACCTAACACAACCCGATAGGTAAGCCAATTAACAATATACCACAATATAATGATAATGATAAGAGTCAAAAATGAAATAACAGAATTTTATACAACTCCCCAAGGACTGGTAGTACAAATTATGAGCTTCTAAGACTTAGAATTTACAAAGATGGTATGAAATAAATACATAATCTATTTGAAACGTACATAAACAGATTTATAAATCTAAAGTTACCAAGAACAAGATGCAACTATAACCGGAACACAGGTACATCTTTAATTACAGCTTCGTCCATACACAGGAACATCGTCTCTAAAATCTGCATGCAAGGTGTAGAAGTTTAGCATGAGTACAACCGACCACATGTACTCAATAAGTAACAACTCTAACCATAGGCTGAAAGTAGTGACGAGCTTGGACAACGGTCAGAGTCTAACACCAATAGCCAAGAACAACTCGTAATAATATGATAAAAGCAGTACAAGCAATAACTCAAAGATATGATGTTCAGCTCATTCATAGTTACAGAAAATAGGCTTGCTTTACAGGTATAACAGAAAAACACAAATCTTTCACCAAAATCACCAAAAATATGAGTAAATCAGAAAATGTGATTTTTCCCAAAAAACTTTCAACAACGGGTAAGATATTTCATTCTCAGATAGCACGAGAAAAGTACATCTCTATGCCTACATGTCAATGTGCATGTGAAGTCATGAATGTTACAAAACTGTATAGCATGAGGAAATGCATCTCTATGCCTACATGCCAAGTATGCATGTCAAATGTAATGCATCAAAGTGATGAGCTCGTGTACTCACACTCTCAGAGTACTCAATCTCACTGTATCACACTCAATCACTCGGCACTCGGCACTCGGTACCTACGCTCACTGCTGGTATGTTAGACTCCGGAGAGGTGGATCCTGCCCAAGCGCTAATATAAGCCAACATAGCCTGCTACGGCGTGCAGCCCGATCACATAAATATCACTCACATACAAAAACTCATAGCCACCCATCAGATTAACAAGTCGTGGAGCTCTCTTGCCCGATAAGAACCATAGCCAAAATCTAAGCTAACTAGTGACACAATTCTTGCAAACATACTTTAATCAAATCTGATGGCACTCATTTCAGGCCCAATAACCTCACCTCATCAAATGCAAGCTACTCGACCGACCTGTCACACAAATCCTACTTAGAGCCACATACTATGCAATACGTGCACCAACGAATAATAACTCAAATATACCCAATGATGGAAAGAGAATGGAAATGAAGAAACCATCCCTCCAACTCAACAGATACAACCACGAAACGCAATGCTATCAATCCACCACACAAGGGGAAACATAACACACGAAATAAGCACAAAGTATCACATCCTAGCATAACGCACCTGTGATGCATGACCCAATCCGAACACCAGTCCATATGAAATACCTCAAGCCACAATGCTCAAAATCAACAACCACAGGCGATTTGAGATCAAGTACACGAAGTGCATGAACATAACCATGGAAAAACGAATAACACAATATAGCACAGCCCAAAAAGAACATAACCAAGGTGCAATCAACCATTCAAAACCCTAATAACCATTTCGCTCGAATTCCGCTACAAGGCCCAAAGGAAACTGCATTGGGTGTGCATATAACCAACAAATACAACCCCTCGTAACATAGAAGAGTAACACATATAACATATCAGAACACGAACAAGCTCAACTCTAATCGAATGACACACCTCTCAGCAATAACGGTGCTGAGTCAACAAATCTGACCCGGTGTAGAATACACATCCTCATTGGGCCTACCAATGGGCCCCCTAATCAACTCCGGTCAACTCCAAACGGATAAATGACCCTCCAAAAGTCCACAATGGCCAAACTATAGCACGTACTATCCACATCTTCACAGTCCGCAACCCCGAAACAATCTACTTTTGAGAACTCCCAATCTCCAAATCCATAGAACAGATGAATCACCATAGTCGATCCCATCTCCACCACTCAAATGACTAACACATCTCTCATACATAATCATCCCCACGAGAAATACTTGTATAATTCTTCCATGCCACATAAAAAAATCTGAACATCTGTAATCGATCAACCAGACGAGTACCGCAATACCAATGAAGCATCTGTAAGTCAAAACACAGTGCGCTTTCAGAAATGCACACCCTTCTCAAGCAATACCAAGTAGTAATAACATTCATCTAGTCATCTGAAACCGTCCACGTTGTCTAAGAATTCATGACCTTCCCTTTAAAATTGAACCGTGACCTTGCACATACGAATCTCAATCCCACGCAACACACCATATCTATCATGTAATCATATAAAAAGCATGAGAATCTCATAATCAACTCTGAGTCACCAACAATATACATACCTGATGAGTCAAAAGCCTTCCATTTGATCCCATCCAGATGAAAATCACAATAAGCAGCATGCTCCTCACGCCGGTAGGATATATCTATCACAAACCATGGTAGAAACCATCGAGAACTCTTTGAATCCCATTTGCACATAACCAAGCCATCATAACTGAATCTCTCTAACTCAACCAAGCCATGGGTCGCCAAACCTAAGAGTATTGCCATAACACACCTCTATAGACTCACCACTTCATAAGTACCCAAAGAAGAATTATATCCATTACTGTGATGATCCAACCTACTACCAAGCTGTCCTATTTCTCCGAGTTGGTTCTGAATTACCCTCAAGTTGACACTTCTCCTTGCCATAACACCATGATCCATACCCAAAGCTCACCACAAGAGATCTTAGCATAAAACCACACCACCCTAAGGCCCATAAGCCGTTGTATTTCTTCTTAAGCACCCGAATAGTACCACAACTGAGACACCCACTCTGAAGAGACCTTCTGTGAATCTAAAGCTGTTTCCTTCACCTTCCATTGTCCCCAACACTAAAGTACCAGGAATTTTCAGGGACTAGCCCGCTTCCACTCTTTTATTTTTTTTCAAAAAGACAAGGAGGATTGACATGCAGACCTACATTCCACCAAGCTAGATGTACCGAATTCAGTGATGGCACTAACGGTACTATCCCATTTTTTTGGCTTAAGGCCTGATGCTTAGTTTCTTTCTAACTTAGTAGATATTAAAATGTAGAAATCCATAATGAAATAGATATACCGCAAGTCTCGACACCATCCAATGTAAATATTAGATTCTAGCCATATGCAAATTCGAAAAATTCTCAATCGCTACATATAAATCTTGAATCCATTAAAACCTTCTCGAGAGTTATCCACTCTGCTCAAATCTCAATTGTACCGCCCAAACGGGCCGAATGGCCTGTGCCCTATTAGCACAAAAACACCCCAAGAAGTAACCTCGCCTTAGCACAACCGAGAAAATTCCTACTCTACGCACACTACATCCTTCACGAATAACAACTCAATCATTCCATGATTCCCATAAGGTGTAATACACCATGCATCCAGAAATATCCTTGCTTAAGTCATCCTCAAACCAGCCTCTGCAAGTCATAACCGATCCACAAGTATGCCTCAGATCGAAACCAATACAACACATAACCATGTAATTAAATTGTAGATAGCAGACTTCCCCACTTGGCTCAAAGCCATAGATCAAAACACTCAATAACTTACAATGCTCGTACACTATTACTTCCATAATACCACATTTATATTCAACTAAATCCTTCAAAAGCTCATGTAACACAAACCATATAATACCTCAAATCATGTGCTAAGCTCGCACTCATCCTCGTGACGGTTAGGTCAACTTTCTCAACCAATCTAAACTCAAATCACAACACCTATACCCACTGGTATAATAGAAATCCTACACACAACATCATAAGGATCATACATACGTAGATTACCCCGCAGGTGATAACCCTCCTGCTTAGCCTCAAACTCACATCTCTCAATACCCTTTCACAGCCACAACTACAAACCAATCACTTATTCTTCCTGCATCTGAACTCATTAAAATTACATGAAAATCTACTTCTTTCAACCAATAAACAACATGAAAGATCCCTCAACACGATCATAACTCGAGAATGTACAACAAATCGAGACAAAATTTAAGCATGTGACGCCCCGGCCGGTCGTTTCGAGGGTTCTAATCCGGTTCCCCCATTTACTACTCCTTTTTCATTCAATAGCTGTTATATGACTTACCGGGTTAGTTGGTTCGGGTCCGAAGAGATTTCAGAGTAAATTGAGACACTTAGTCTCTTAATTAAAAGCTTAAGTTGGAAAAGTTGACCGGATGTTGAATTATGTGTAAACGAAATTGGATTTAAATTTTGATAGTTCCACTAGCTCCATTAGGTGATTTTGGATTTAGGAGCATGTCCGGATTGTGATTTGGAGGCCTTTAGCAGAATTAGGCTTGAATTGGCGAAAGTTGGAATTTTGGAAAGTTTGACCGAGGATGGACTTTTAAATATCGGGGTCGGATTGAATTTCCGGGAGTTGAAGTAGGTTTGTGGTGTCATTTATGATTGTGTGCAAAATTTGAGGTCGATCAGACGTGATTTGATAGGTTTCGGCGTCGTTTGTAGAATTTGGAAATTTCAAAGTTCATTAGGCTTGAATCCGTGTGTAATTCATGTTTTTGATGTTGTTTGAGGTGATTTGAGGGATTGACTAAGTTCGTATGATGTTTTGGGACTTGATGGTATGTTTGGGTGAGGTCCTGGGGGGCTCGGGTTGATTTTGGATGGTTAACGGATCATTTTTGAACTTAGGTTGTTGGCTGATAACTGCTGGTGTGTTCTTCTGGTTTCCTCTTACGCGCTCGCGAGAGGAGTCACGCATTGGCGAAGTGTGTCTGCGAGCTGGGAAGAATTTGTTCTTCGCGTTCGCGAAGAAGAGAATGCGAACGCGAAGGTTTGGACTGTGTGTGCATCGCGAAGGCGGGAGAGGTGTCGTATTCGCGAAGAGGAGTGAGGCAGCTGGGGACCCTAGCCATTTGGTCTACGCGTTCGTGGGGCAGGGGTCGCGTTCGCGAAGAGTAGAGTTGGCAAAGCTTCACGTTCGCGAAGCTGAGTTCGCGTTTGCGATGTTTTAAATAGAGAGGCAGGAAGATTGGCCTACGTGAATGTGAGAGGAAGGTCGCGTTCGCGATGAAGAAATATCTGGGCAGTAGTGTTAAATTTTCAAAAACGAGGGTTTGAACCCATTTTTCATATTTTGAGCTAGAGACCACGAATTTGGGCAATTCTTGAAAGGGTTTTCAAGGAGTTGATAGGGGTAAGTGATTCTTACTTGGTTTTAGATAAATTCCATGATTATGCCTTTAATTCCATCATCTAATTTGTGATTTGAGGTGGAAAATTTGGAGAAAAAGAGGAAGAGTTCTTGAGTTAGATTTTTGAGGTTTTGAATGGTATTTTTTTTATCAGATTTGGGTAAATTTGGTACGGTTAGACTCGTGAGTGAATGTGCTTTCGTATTTTGTGACATTTGTTGGACTTCGAGATGTGGGCCTCGAGGGCCGAGTTTGAGCCGATTTCGGATTTTTAGCTATAATTTAAAACTTTTCTTGTGGAATTGATCCCGTTAGCCTATATTGATTGTATTGTACTGCTTGTGGCTAGATTCACGACGGTTGGAGACAGATTTGTAAGGCAAAGGCATTTTGGAGTAGTGTTTTGCTCGGATTGAGGTAAGTAACCCTTTCAAACTTGGTTCTGAGGGTTCGAGACCTCGAATTACGTGTTATGTGATTGGTATTTAGGTGACGCACATGCCAAGTGATGAGCGTGCGGGCGTGCACCGTGTGAATTGTGACCTAGTTGATTCCATGGCACTGTGTAGTAATTATATCTTGTTGATATCCGTATTTTCATCATGTGAAAAGTAATTGAGCTGTCAATCATGCTAGATATAATGTTTAGGCTTTATGTTGGTACTGTAGGGACCCAATAGTGGTCGTTTCTTGCTGTCACTTTACTGGTTCATTGATATTTCATACTCAGTCACATTCATTCATTTCATAGCATATCTCAGTCTCAGTTATTATTTATGATACATCACATTAATGTTTCGGGCTAGTTTTCATGACATTGTGAGCCCGTGAGTGAGACTGGAGGGATCGATGACTGAGTGAGGCTGAGAGCCTAATTATGAGTAACAATTATGGGATCGGGCTGCACGCTGCAGCGTTTATACTGATTTTATGATAGCGCTTGGGCTGTAGGAGCCCCTCCGGAGTCTGTACACATCCCTAGTGAGTGCGATTGATATTATTGAGGGATGGATCTTCCTTGGACAGGGATCTTGTCTGAAGCCCTTGATACCTGGAGATGGATCTTCTCCACAGGGCTGTATTGGCCTTCCTCGGTACTGGGTGACTTATGGTCAGTGATGTATATATTCTGGGATGGATCTTCCCTGGGTCGTATGGGCCATATACAGTACCGAGAAGTTGAGCATTTGAGAGTGTGAGCACATAAGGCTGACAGCATGGTGCATCACATACAGCATGTGCATTGGCATGTAGAAATAAAAGAGGTGTATTCTTCACATTGTTCAGATCTGATATATTTCATTGGTTTGAGCTATCTATTTAACTTGAAAGTATGCCTACGTTTATGTACTATTATTTCTATTTTTTTAACTGTACCGGTTGAGCTTGTCACTACCTTTTAGTCCAAAGGTTGGACCTGTTACTTACTGAGTTGATTGTACTCATGTTACTCCCTGCACCTCGTGTGCAGATCCAGGCGCTTCTGGTCACGGCAGCTGCTGATTGAGGAGTCAGATCCCGGAGACTATCGAGGTAGCTGCATGGTGTTTGCAGGCCTTGACTCTCCTTCTTTATCTATATCTATATTTCAATTTTTATTCCCTAGACACTATAGTGGACTGTATTCTGGTTTAGATGCTCATGTACTCTGTGACACCCTACTTTTGGGATAGATTGTATCGTAATTTGGGTTTTTCCTATTTTCAAAAGTCTTTTCTTAAATATTAATTGCTTCTTTCTTTATTTTTAAAGTGTAACTGTATTGAGATGTTGAGTTGTGGGTGGCCTAGTTCCACTACAGGCGCCATCACGACGGTTGATTTTGGGTCGTGACAAGTTTGTATTAGAGCCTTGGTTACATAGGTCTCACGAGTCATGAGAAGGTTTAGTAGAGTCTTGCAGATCGGTATGGAGATGTCTGTACTTATCTTCGAGAGGTTGCCGAACCCTTAGGAACACATTCTTGGGTTCTTATCGTGCGAATCTGTTGGTTCTAGTAACTAAACTTATGTTATTCTATTCTCTCACAGATGGTGAGGACACGTACCACTGGGCAGGACGGACATCTACCAGTACCACCAGCCAGGGCCACGAGAGGCCGAGGTCGTGGTAGAGGCTGCGGCAGGGGCAGAGGTGCAACTCGCACAACAGCTAGGGCAGCACTTGCAGATCCACAGTTGCCCCAGTTCAGGAGCAGGTCCCAGTTGTGGATGCGCCAGTGGGGCCAGCTCAAGCGCCGCCCGTGCCCATTGTGATTCCAGGCCTTCAGGAGGCCTTAGCTCAGATTCTGACCGTGTGCACCAGTCTTACTCAGGCGGTCTATAATCCAGCTGCAACACCCACTTCTCAGGCTGGAGGAGGTACTTAGACTTCTGCCGTCCGCACACCAGAGCAGGTGATGCAGGGACTCCAGACATCGGGGGCACCACCAGCCCAGCTGATTGCAGCTGTTCAAGGCTATGTGGTTCCCGTCCTGCCTGATGATGAGCAGCATAGGTTGGAGAGGTTTGGGAGACTCCAACCTCCATCTTTCAGTGGTACAAAGGCAGAGGATGCACAGGGCTTCTTGGATAAGTATTAGAGGATGCTCCGTACAACAGGTATTCTAGAGACCGGTGGGGTCTCGTTCACTACTTTTCAGTTCTCTGGAGCTGCCTTCAGTTGGTGGGAGGCTTATGAGAGGCGTAGGCTGGTTGGTGTTGCACCACTTATTTGGCAGGAGTTCATCGTTCTCTTCTTGGAGAAGTTTGTGTCGCAGTCTCACAGAGAGGAGCTGCGCAGATAGTTTAAGCAGTTGCGTCAGGATGATATGACTGTGATGCAGTATGTGATGAGGTTTTCTAAGTTGGCCCGTCATACGGTTTGGTTGGTTCCCACTGATAGAGAGAGGATTAGGAGGTTCATCGATGGCCTCACATTTTAGTTGCAGGTGCTTATGACTAGAGAGAGGGTGTCTGGTGCTACTTTCGATGAGGTTGTTGACATTGCTCGGCTGATAGAGTTGGTCCAAAGTCAGGAGCGCGTTAAGAGGGAGGCCAAAAGGTCTTGTGGATCAGGTAGTTTTGGCGGTGTTCCTTCTAGAGGTCAGTTCTACCACGGCAGGGCTCGTCCTTATAGGCATGCTCAAACGGCTCGACCAATTCACCGTGGTGCATCATCTGGCCATGGTTCTCACATTTCTCATCAGGGTCACTCATCTCTCAGTGCCCTTCTAGCTCAGAGCTCATCTCAATGCACCATCAGCATAGGGTTCATCCATGTTGGGGCCTTCTAGCAGTTATCCCAGTACTCGGGGCTCCCTTCAGTCCCCACTACCATTCACAGGGAGAGGTTGCTTTGAATGTGGAGATTTGGGTCATATCAAGAGGCATTGTCCCTGCCTTTTGGGAGGTTCATCGCAGCAGAGGAGCCATCATTTGACTTCAGCACCAGTTACTTCATCACCCGCCCAACCAGCTTGGGGTGGAGCTTAGTCAGCTAGGGGTCGCCCTTGAGGGGGAGGCCGATCATGTGGCAGTCGGGCCCATTTCTATGCACTCCTTGCCAGACCAGATGATATTGCTTCAGACACAACGATCACAGGTATTGTCTCCGTATGTCATCGAGATGCTTATGTATTATTTGACCCAGGTTCCACCTATTCATATGTATCATCGTATTTTGCTCATTATCTGGATTTGCCCAGTGAGTCTTTAGCTTCATCTGTTCATGTATCTATGCCGGTGGGCGATACTATTGTTGTAGACCATGTATATCGGTCGTGTGTAGTGACTATTAAGGGATTAGAGACTAGAGTTGATATTTTGCTGCTTAGTATGGTTGATTTTGATGTGATATTTGTTGATACACAATTTTTTCCTATATATTTCAATATGCAAAATACCTTCAAAATAGCCTGTATAGGCATATATAAGCATGTCCCAATGTTTTACTATTTTTTCCTAATTTTCAAAGATTTTTAAATCAATTTATTGCTTTATTTTTATCAGGAAAAACCCAATAATTACTCCAGAAAACATCATTTTGGTGATTTATTTATTGGATTATCATACCTATACTAAAATATATCTAACATAATTTTCGCATATTTTTTTAAATTTGCTTAGTATCTTTAAAGCTAAATTGCATATAATTACAATATTAGCCTCTTTTAAGATTTAATCGTGTTTGTATTTATAAAATTAACTCCAATATTTTTTATTTAATAATTATGTATTATTAATCATTTTAGTACTTTTAATTTATTCCCAAAAATTATTTTACTATTTTTTATAAAATAAACAAGGAAAAAATGGCTATTTAAATATTAGCCCACATTCATTTCAATTTTGGCCTGATTTGGCACCCAATTGAACCCAATCCTAAAACCAATTACCCAGCCCAAATCTTAAACTACCCGACCCACGACCCTTTAAAAATAACCCGCCCGGATCCCTATTCAATCCAGACTGTTGATCACAATGATCAACGGCCACCATTTAACCTTTCCTTTTTTAATTTCCCATTACCCCCAAACCCTAGTCATTTTGCGCCTGCAACCACCCTTGAATTCCCCCTTCTCCCAATTCCCTTAAGCTCCCTCAAAACCCTAGCCGCCTCCCTCCACTTCCACCCTAAAATCGCCTGAATCCATGGCTTCCAAAGCCATTAAAGGCCTGTAACTGCCTCCTACGACTCCTACATGCCTGGTTACTATGGTTTCGAGGTCAGACCTTGAAAAAGCTTGGCCCAGACTTTGTTTCATTCGAGTTCTATGGCTGTCTCCAACCTTGCTCTGACCAGCCATGGTTGTTCAAGCCTGATCTTGACTTCTCCTGCTTAGACCAATGACTTTCCAAGTCTTTCTCACCATTTGGGTTCTTCTAAAACCCTAGCCTTCGAGGTTCTTCTGATTCTTTTAGATCCGTTGTATATCTGTGTTTTCTCTAAGCTTTTAAACATTTTCTCAAAGTTTCTTCCAAAACTTTACGTTCAAAATCTTTACCTTTTCCGATTTAGGGTTCTGTTAAGTCATTTCAAAGCTTTCCTGATTTTTAACATGTTCTACTGTGCTTCTTATGTTGTTCTTCTACTGTGCTTCTTATGTTGTTCTTCTACTGTGTTTCTTATGTTGTTCTTCTGCTGTGTTTCTTTATGTTAAAAGTCTTAGTTCTTCTTAAGGTTTCTAATTTTATTCTCTTTGTTGATATTTTTTCCTGATTCTCTTGTCTTTCATCTCTATGCTCGATTGATGGTGAAAACCCCAAAATTTGGGGTTCATTCGAGTTTTGAGACTGTTTGCTATGCGATTTGCTTGTTCCTCATCTCTGAATTTGTTTGATTTCGAAGCCCTAATTCCTTTGGACCTATTCGAGCTTCTGAAAACTGCTTCGTCTATTTGAAGTTGCTCGACTGGATTCAAAGTCCTGGTTTCAACTTCTGTTTCTCTATGTGATTTGGTTTCTTGCAATCTTTGAACTAAACTATACTTTCCAGAAAGGTCTTTTACTTGACTCTTTTGCATGCTTCTGATACCCTCTTCTCCCTATTACTAAGTTGACCTATGTGACTACCATGTTTCATTATCTACAGACTTTGTAATTATTATTGCTGCTTCTCTTTGCCATGGTTTAACCTCACATGCCTAATGTTCGTGCACTCTTTATATATGCTAAATTTCCCTCTCAAAATAACCCTTAATTGTGGACTGATTTCAGACCTCCTTGTGTAAGTCTGATTGATTCTTTCCTTGTTTTACTAATTTCCCTGTTTCTTCGGTTGATTTAAAAACTTTCCTTAGCCTTTCGATTCTCCTATTTCTGGCTTAGTTTATTTGTAACTTTGAATCCCCAACTCCTTGATTTACTATGTGCTGATTGATTTATTGTGTTTCTTACCTTATTTGGTTAACCGTGTATTTCAAAGATTCTTCACTAATTCTTCCCTTAATTAAAGTCCTGTGTTTTTACCCCCAATTGTCTACTTTGCACAAAATGTTTACTTGATCTCCTTCCTTAAATAAATTTTGTCCATTAGCGTTTAAGTTTGAACTCCTTAATTAAAGGAAGTCCATATACTGATTGATTTTAATTGGTACATAGTTCCATAATTACTACTAAATTATGATTCTTGCCTTATTTCTGCACCTGTTTTCAAACTATAAATGCACTGCACTCTCATTAACACAACACACACGAACACTCTTAATTTTCTGAACTCACACTCACATTCAAAAAAAAGCATTCTCTCTTGTTACTTGTATTGTGGCCTGTTTTTCAAAGTCCTGCTACTACTTTTACTGTATTTTGCCTCCTTGAAACTAGTATGTACTGATTAAGATTTTCAGCAATTACAAACAATGTGTTTATTTATACCTTTACTTGCATGTCTGCCTACTGTTTGTGCTCAGTTCAGCGTTTACTTTAACATGCTATAATCTTCTCCTATTATGAATCCCAAACCCCCATACCCCAGTGTTTAATATTAATGGTTTGTTAGAGGCATGACAGTATTGAATATTATTGTTTGTAGCTCAAACTTGATTCCCCTGGAATCATAACCTGTCACAACCCTAGTTCACCAACCGTGAACATGTCATGACGGCACCTGGTCCCCATGACCAGGTAAGCCTAACATTTGCGGAAATATAACAATTGCGGAAAAATAGAGAAAATCAATTCAAATATCTAAAGGAAACTGTACTGAATGCCGCTTGGCAAGTACAACTCAATATCACAAGTCTAAAACAATTCCCAAAACCCGGAACCTCACGGGCAACACAGGCTACAGAAATGTATAGTAAAGATTCCAAACTCCAGAATTTCTAACAACCGAAAGAAGGAAAACTAAGTACTAAAGATAGAATAAGAGGGAAACTCGTCGGTCTGCAAATGCAGCAGATCTACCTAGAAGTCTCCGTAGTCCTCCTGCCTCACTGATAGTGCGCCTGAGTAGAGGTACCTGGATGATCTGCACATGAAAAACATGCGCAGGAAGGGCATGAGTACACCACAGCGGTACTCAGTAAGTGCCAAGCCTAACCTCGGTTGGGTAGTGACGAGGAAGGTCAGGGCCATACTGAGACAAAATATAGTAATAACAATAATTAACGTATGATAATCTGTCAGAAATAATAAATACAGCAGTGATATAAGACAGATTAAGCAAGGCAATAGCAAATACACAAGAACGGAACAACCACAGAATAAGTACAGCTCAACACCAATGGTAACAATGAGGATCTCCCAGGATACCGTCCTGTAGTCCTTTTCTCAACTGTCCAGTGGATCTCCCGGGATACCGTCCCGTAGTCCATCATATGTGTATATCCGAAGGATCTCCCGGGATACCGTCCCGTAGTCCAACTATCAATGTGCAGGGGAATCTATCGGGAATCTAACCCGCAGTCCCAAAGTAAAAGTGCAGGGGGATCTACCGGGAATCGAACCCGTAGTCCCAAAGTAAACAAACAAGGGGGGGGAGCTACCGGAATCCCACATCCGTAGTCCCAATGTAAATGCGCAATCACAACCAGAAGGTACACGGAAACAAAGTACAAAAGACAAGCAACAGGTAGTACTGGCCTATCATGCTTCACGTAGTACAGTTAAGGCAACTTAAGCAATTAGGCAAGTTAAATCAACTAAACATGCTTTCCTAATCTAGCACAAGTTATTATTGCAAGTAGAATAAAGCAAATATGAAAGGGACTCAATCTCAATATCTTAAGAAAAACCGGATTTCCAACAATTGGCTCAAGTACACGCCCGTCACCTCGCGTACAAGGCACTCAAATCAACAAATAACAAATCCTAAGGGGAAAGGTCCCCCACACAAGGTTAGACAAGCCACTTACCTCGAATCGGCACCAAAATCAACTCGAAATCACACTTTTGCCACGAGTATCCGACTCCAAATAGCCCAAATCTATTCAATTCAATTACATATAGTAAGTAATATTGCAAACAACTGATTCCACTATTAAATTTAAATCTAGGACGCGAAAATAGGTAAAATGACCAAAATGCCCCTTAGACCAACATCTCGGAATCGAATAATTTTCACATTTTTAGAACCCTCGTACTCTCACGAGTCTAACCATATAAAAATCTCCCAAATCGGAGGTCAATTGCCCACTCAAAACTCAATAATTAGGTCTATGAAGTTTCTTCCAATTTTTCCCCAAATTTTGACCTTGAATTCGAATTCTAATGGTGGATTTAACTATATAATGATGAAATATAACAAGAAGGGACCAAAGAAACGTTACCCAGTGATCTTCACTTAAACTCCCACTCAGAATTACCTTAAACCGAGCTCTCAATTGATTTTTGTAACTTATGAACTCAAACCCTCGAAATTTCTATTTCTGCCCAGGGATTTCCGCTTCTGCGGACAAGGGACCGCTTCTGCGGTCCCGCTTATGCGGAAAGTGAGCCGCTTCTGCGACTCTCACTAAACGACCACATCCGCTTCTACGGTCCAGTCAACCGCTTATGCGGTTCCACTTATGCGGATTATCCACCGCTTCTGCGGTTCCAACTAGAAACCAAACGGCCGCATCTGCGGCTATTTTCTCGCAGATGCGAGGCCGCTCCTGCGGAATTTCCTCCGCATCTGCAACGCCTGGAAACTCTGCCCCAAACCGCTTCTGCGATGATCCAGCCGCTTATGCTCCGCTTCTGCGGTTCCCAAGCCGCAGAAGCGAAAATACCAGAAGATGAAAAGAACCAGCTGCTGCAACACTTCAAAAATCTCCCCGTTAACCACCCGTAATCATCCCGAGGCCCCCGGGACCTCAACCAAAAGCACCAATACCACCTAATACCTTATTCAAACTTGTACCAACCTTAATACACCTAAAACAACACCGGAAGTCCGATTAAATCAAAGATTCAAGCCTAAGAACTTCAAATTCCAACAAAACATACTTTCGATCAAAAACCAAATCGAACCTCGCCCGAATGACCTGAAATTTTGCACACACATCGCAAATGACATGACAGAGCTACTGCAACTTCCGGAATTCCAATCCGACCCTCGGATCAAAAACTCACTATCGGACCGGAACCTTCAAAAATTCAAACTTCGGCAGCCTAAATGAGCTACGAGCCTCCAAAATACATTCCGAACACGCTCCTAACCCCGAAATCTAACGGAGCTAACGGAACCATCGAATTTCCATTCCGAGGTCTTTTTCACACTGTTCCGATTACGGACCATTTTTCAATTCCTAAGCTCTCATTTAGGGACTAAGTGTCCCAAAACACTCCGAATCCCAACACCGAACGTCCCGGCAAACCAAAATAGCAGAAATGAACTTAGGGGAAGCAGTTAATGGGGGATCGGGGCGTAAATTCCAAAAACGACCGGCCGGGTCGTTACAACCTCCTACACTTAAACATTCGTTCGTCCTCGAACGAGCATAGAGAACATACCTGAACAAGTGAAAAGATGAGGGTACTGGCTGCGCATATCCTGCTCGGTCTCTCAAGTCGCCCCTCGGCCGGCTGACCCCGCCACTGAACCTTCACTGAAGCTATGTTCTTTGACCTCAACTTCCTGATCTGCCTGTCCAAAATAGTCACTGGCTCCTCAACATAGGATAGATCCTTGTCCAACTGGACTGAGCTGAAATCCAACACATGCGATGGATCACCGCGATACCTCCGGAGCATCGAAACATGAAATACCGGATGAACTCAGGCCAAGCTGGGAGGTAAGGCAAGCTCATAAGCAACCTCCCCAACTCGCCTCAAGATCTCAAAAGGGCCAATAAACCTCGGACTCAGCTTCCCTTTCTTTCGAAACCTCATGACGCCCTTCATAGGCGAGACGCGAAGCAGAACCCCCTCACCAACCATATATGAAACATCACGAACCTTCCTGCCCGCGTAACTCTTCTGTCTAGACTGGGCTGTACGGAGTCTGTCCTGAATCACCTTGACCTTCTCCAATGCATCCTGAACCATCTCTGTACCCAATAGCCTGGCCTCACCCGGCTCGAACCAACCCACCGGAGATCTACACCTCCTGCCATATAAAGCCTCATACGGCGCCATCCGAATGCTGGACTGATAACTGTTGTTATAAGCAAACTCCGCCAATGGCAAGAAATGATCCCAAGACCCCCCAAACTCAATCATGCACGCACGGAGCATGTCCTCAAGAATCTGAATGGTGTGCTCGGACTGTCCGTCCGTCTTGGGGTGAAATGCTGTGCTCAACTCTACCCGAGTGCCTAACTCCTGCTGCACAGCTCTCCAGAACCGCGATGTAAACTGAGTACCTCTGTCTGAAATGATAGAAACCGGAATACCATGCAAATGGACGATCTCCCTGATATAAATCTCCGCCAACCGCTCCGATGAATAAGTGGTACACACAGGAATGAAATGAGCGGACTTGGTCAGCCGGTCCACAATAACCCAAATGGAATCAAACTTCTTCAAGGTCCATGGAAGTCCAGATACAAAATCCATGGTGATGCGCTCCCATTTCCACTCCGGAATCTCTATCTGCTGGAGCAACCCACCCGGGCGCTGGTGCTCATACTTCACCTGCTGGCAGTTGAGGCATCTAGACACATAACCAACTATATCCTTCTTCATCCGCCTCCACCAGTAGTGCTGCCTCAGGTCCTGATACATCTTCGCGGCACCCGGATGGATGGAATACCGCGAACTATGGGCCTCTGCTAGAATCATCTCTCGAAGGCCATCAACATTGGGCACACAAATCCGGCCCTGCATCCTCAATACTCCATCATCTCCAATGGTCACATCCCTGACATCACCACGCCGAACCTTGTCCCGAAGGACAAGCAAATGAGGGTCATCATACTACCGCTCCCTGATACGGTCAAATCAGGAAGACCAGGAAACCACACAAGCTAGAACTCACCTGGGCTCCGAAAGATCCAATCTCACGAACTGGCTGGCTAAGGCCTGAACATCCATCGCCATAGGCCTCTCTGAAGCTGGTAAATATGCCAAACTCCCCAAACTCTCCGCCCGGCGACTCAAGGCATCCGCCACCACATTGGCCTTGCCCGGGTGATATAGGATAGTGATGTCATAATCCTTCAGCAGCTCTAACCACCTCCTCTGACGCATATTGAGACCCTTTTGCTTGAGCAAGTGCTGCAAACTCCGATGATCAGTATAGATCTCACAAGGCACACCATACAGGTAATGACGCCAGATCTTCAAGGCATGAACAATGGCAGCTAACTCAAGGTCGTGGACAAGGTAATTCTTTTCATGTATCTTCAACTGTCTGGACGCGTAGGCAATCACCTTACCGTCCTGAATCAACACTGCTCCAAGGCCAACTCTCGAGGCGTCACAATAGACAGTATAAGACCCCAAACCGGTAGGCAACATCAAGGGGCTGTAGTCAAAGCTGTCTTGAGCTTTTGAAAGCTCGCCTCACACTCCTCTGTCCACTGAAATTGGGCACCCTTCTGGGTCAATCTAGTCATAGGGGCAGCAATCGATGAAAATCCCTCCACGAAACGACGGTAGTAACCCGCCAAGCCAAGGAAACAACGAATCTCGGTAGCTGAGGACGGTCTGGGCCAACTCTGCACAGCCTCTACCTTTCTCGGATCCACCCGAATACCCTCACTAGAAATCACATGGCCTAAGAATGCCACAGAACTCAGCCAAAACTCACATTTTGAGAACTTTGCATATAATTTCTTCTCCCTCAAGGTCTGAAGCACGGTCCTCAGGTGCTGCTCATGATCTTCCCGGCTCCGGGAATACACCAGAATATCATCAATAAAAACAATCACGAACGAGTCAAGATATGGCCTGAACATACTGTGTATCAAATGCATGAAAGCTGCAGGGGCATTGGTCAGCCCAAATGACATGACAAGGAACTCGTAATGGCCATATTGAGTCCTGAAGGCAGTCTTCCGGATATCTGGCTCCCGAATCTCCAACTGATGGTACCCTGAGCGCAAGTCAATCTTAGAAAACACCTGTGCGCCCTGAAGCTGGTCAAACAGATCATCAATGCGAGGCAAAGGATAACGGTTCTTCACTGTAACCTTGTTCAACTGGCGGTCGTCAATACACATGCGCATAGAACCATCCTTTTTCTTCACAAACAAAACAGGAGCACCCCACGGTGAAACACTGGGTCGAATAAAACCCTTACCAAGCAATTCCTGCAATTGATCCTTCAACTCCTTCAACTCAGGAGGAGCCATACGATATGGAGGAATGGAAATGGGCTGGGTGCCCGGCAACAGATCAATGCCGAAATCAATATCTCTATCAGGCGGCATGCCCGGAAGATCAGCTGGAAATACATCGGGATAATCCCGTACCACTGGAACAGAATCAACAGAAGGGGTATCAACACTAACATCTCTCACATAAGCCAAATACGCGGCACACCCCTTCTCAACCATGCTTTAAGAAAAGAGATAACTCTACTGGGAGTGTGATCTAAAGTACCACTCCACTCAACACGCGGAATACCTGGCATAGCCAGCGTCACGGTCTTGGCGTGACAATCAAGAATAGCAAAATGGGGCGACAACCAGTCCATGCCCAGAATAATGTCAAAATCCACCATACCGAGTAATAACAAGTCTGCTCTGGTCTCAAAACCACGAATAGTAACCAAACATGACCGATAAACGCGGTCCACAACAAGAGAATCTCCCACAGGAGTAGAAACATAAACGGGGGCACTCAAAGAATCCCGAGGCACACCCAAATGAGGAGCAAAGTAAGAAGACACATAAGAGTAAGTAGAGCCCGGATCGAATAGAACCGATGCCTCTCTGTGACAAACCAGAATAATACCTGTAATGACGGAGTCGGAGGCAACAGCCTCAGTACGAGCAGGAATAGCATAATATCTGGCCCGGCCCCTCTCTTGAGGGCGACCTCTATCTCCCCGACCTCCGCCCCTAGCCGGCTGGGCAGGTGGGGTAGCTGCTGGAGCTGTGATCATGGCCTGAGAACTCTGAGGAGCACGCTGTGGCTGAGCAGTCTGTNAGAAAGTACACCTAACCAAGAAGATCCAAGACGTAGTAAACGTCAAAGAACGTCTACTTCATTTGGACCAGATTTTGTGACTTTCTTATTGGAAAATGAGCCTCAAACATTTAAAGAAGCTATGTCTTCTTCGGAATCATTGTTATGGAAAGAGGCGGTCAATAGTGAAATAGAATCCATACTAAACAACCATACATGGGAATTGGTTGATCTTCCTCCTGGAAATAAACCGTTGGGATCTAAATGGATCTTTAAGAGGAAAATAAAAGATGATGGTACTATTGACAAGTATAAGGCAAGACTTGTGGTCAAAGGGTATAGACAACGAGAAGGTCTTGACTATTTTGATACATACTCTCCAGTTACAAGAATTACATCCATACGAACGTTAGTAGCGTTAGCTGCAGTTTATGGTCTTGAAATTCATCAAATGGATGTTAAGACGGCCTTCTTAAATGGAGAGTTGGAGGAAGAAATTTACATGGAACAACCTGAAGGGTTTGTAGTTCCAGGGAAAGAAAAGAAGGTCTGTAGACTTGCTAAGTCCCTTTACGAATTAAAACAAGCACCCAAACAATGGCATGCTAAATTTGACCAAACAATGTTGTCAAATGGATTTAAGATAAATGAATGTGATAAATGTGTGTACATTAAAAATGTTCCAAATCACATAGTCATTGTTTGCTTATATGTGGATGATATGCTCATAATGAGTAATGACATTGCCAACATAAATGCTACTAAGCGTATGCTAACTAGCAAGTTTGATATGAAAGACTTGGGAGTTGCTGATTTAATTCTGGGAATTAAGATCCATAAGACTTCTCAAGGTCTAGCATTGTCACAATCTCATTATATTAAGACAGTACTTGAAAAATTCAAGCACTTGGGCTTTAAAGTTGCAAAGACTCCAATTGATGTGAATCTTGCATTAGCAAAGAACAAAGGCCAGAGCATATCACAATTGGATTATGCTCGTGTGTTGGGTTGCTTAATGTATATCATGAATTGTACACGACCAGGTATAGCTTGTGCTATAAGTAAATTGAGTCGATATACGAGCAATCCAGGCCAATCTCATTAGATGGCCATGAAACGAGTTTTGGGGTATTTAGTACATACCCAGGACTTTGCTTTGACTACAATAAATATCCTGCAGTCATTGAGGGATACTGTGATGCAAATTGGATCACCGGATCAACTGATTCCAAGTCCACAAGTGGATATGTATTCACTATTGGTGGAGGAGCGGTATCTTGGAAGTCATCTAAACAAACTTGTATTGCCCGCTCTACAATGGAGGCTGAGTTCACAGCCTTGGATAAAGCAGGTGAAGAAGCTGAATGGCTCCGGAATTTCTTGGAAGATATTCCATTTTGGCCCAAACCGTTGGCACCAATATGCATACATTGTGATAGTCAAGCGGCAATTGGAAGGGCTGGGAGCGCTATGTATAACGGTAAGTCTCGTCATATACGACGAAGACATAAAACCGTTAGACAATTACTCTCTAGAGGAATTATCACGATTGACTATGTAAAGTCAAGTGATAATGTGTCGGATCCACTTACAAAAGGCCTAACTAGAGAGGTAGTTGAGAAGTCATCAAGGGGAATGGGACTGTGGTCGAGAACAAGTCATAGTGGCGGTAACTCTACCTAGAAGACTGGAGATCCCAAGATCTAGGTTCAAGGAGATCAAACAAAGTCATTTATAACGGTTCAACATTGTCAACTAAACTTTTGGTCCATTCTCGTGATGAGACAATGTTCAGTACCAAGGATAAAACATTAAGGCTTTTTAATGATTTCTAAAATTTGATACGGGGTATATCAAATAGTGTATCTACGGGATGACACGTTTAGGAATCACCTATGTAAGTGTGAAGTGTTAGCCGCTTCAAGGAGAACATTATAAGGCCAATTCTCTACGCACTTATGAAATCAGGCGGTGTTCATGGCTGAAACGAACACAACAATGAGAACCAAAGACGGTTAAGGGTTGATTGTGTGACTTGTGGTTGTCTAGGTATACACTAAAGTTCGACGGTTCAAAGATATCAAATCTACCGATTGATCGAGTATATCCAACATAAGTTCACTACGGAAGGTTCAAAGGGAAACCTACTTATCCAGATGCAATTAATCCTTACTTGCAAATCACACAGTTTTTCATGCTTACTTTCGTGATATAGCCATTCCCCATTCATGTGGGGGATTGTTGGGTTTTGGATGTATTTAATTAATATATTAAATACTTAAAAGAGGGTGAATGGGAAATGGAGGGAAATGAAATTTTTGAGTGAAATTTTAAGTTTCCCCCCTTGGCAAGTGGGCATTGTCCCATATTGGAAGAGGAAGAGGTTTTTTATGGGTATATAAGCAATTGCTCTTCTTCTAGCTCTTAAAGAGTTGAGAAGAAGGCAAGCCTCGCGCCGTCGTCGTCGTCGCTCGCTCGGCTCGGCTTCGGCTTCGGCTTCGGCTTCGGCTTCGGCTTCGGCTTCGGCTTCGGCTTCGGCTTCGGATTCGGATTCGGATTCGGATTCGGATTCGGATTCGGATTCGGTCAAATGATCGATTGATTGATTAACTTTTTTGACCAAATTTATTTGTTAATAGTAAAATATTAACAGAAATGTTATTAAATATTTATTTTAATAACAGAATATTAATATTAAATATTAATATTAAATCCAATCCGTTTTTCTGTTTTGGTAACAGAAAAGTAACTACCCTCTTCAATTTTCCCTCTTTATTTTCCCTCTTTATTGTTGAGTAAATGGCCATTTATGTAATGGCATTTATGCTGTGGGCGTTTTGCATAAACAACCATTCTGAAGAGTTTCACCTCTTCAGATTTCAGCCCAACTTTGGCTATAAATACAACACTATTCTGCTCAGAATTTCACTACGATTTTCTGAGTTTTCTCTCCTTCTTCTGCATACTTTTAGCATCAAACAAAGTAAAAAGTAAGTGTGATTTGCTACCGAACTTTGTGTTCGCTGAAACACTGGGGTTTGAAGTACCACTACACCAGTGTGTAATTCGTTCTATCCTGGGAGGAAATAATCCATAACCTTGGGTACTAGGAGGGGATTAAATTCCTTAAGGAAACACTGTGAATTCAGTGGGCTCGAATTGGTTTTATGTCATTTCTGTTTATGTTCATTTCTGTTTATATTCATTTATACTTCCAGAATTATTTTACAAATACAGTCTAATAACAAGCTTAAGGAATTTAATTTATTTTCTGTATTTGTACTTACTGTTTCTGGAAGAGTAAAACCTGTGTGGTTTTGTACTCTATTAAAATCTACGTGATTTTAATGTTTGTGTCATTCTTTTACAGAAATGACTAATGAGAATGAGAACCAAGTTATTCCAATGGTGACTGTCAATGCCTCAACAAGCCGAACGACACCGGCAGCATTAGAACTTCATCTTAAGCTACGACTTTAAACAAATTCTATTGTACCTTGACTCCAAACTCCTGTAAAGTAGGCACTAAACATTACAGATTTACCCATACGCTAGTATTTTATTGAAAAAATAATTTTACGTTAAAAAGGGTATAAAAGTCGGTTAATATTTCGGGGATATTTTTATCGTTCAACATTTAGCATGGAATATTCGTGCTTTTTATAATTATATATATATATATATATATATATATATATATATATATATATATATATATATATATATATATATATATATATATATTTCAATTGATTCACCGTAAAATTTCGGGTTATTTTGACGTTCTTTAAAGCCTAAATACATATATATTTGATGATAGATACGTGAAAATTTTAATTTCTAATTCCCAAAACGGTATTGTTGAGAAAAAGCTAAGTAAAAATAAATAACTTCCGGAACAAAGAAATTAAGGAAAATTCTGGAGAGGAACAAACGACGTCAAAGGACGTATTTTAGCACCAAGCAATTGAACATTTTATTTCGGTTTTGTAAATTAGGAGTTGAGAAAGAAGAAAAACCTCCATAACCAATTGACGCTAGAAAGCTGCTACTGAATAAATGTCGACAGTGTACGTATTGGAACCGCCGACGAAGGGAAAAGTTGTACTCAACACGACGTATGGGCCAATAGATATAGAACTATGGCCAAAAGAAGCTCCAAAAGCTGTAAGAAATTTCGTTCAATTGTGTCTCGAAGGTTACTATGACAATACAATTTTTCATCGTGTCATCAAATCTTTCCTTGTTCAAGGTGGTGACCCTACCGGCACTGGCACTGGTAACAAAAATCGATTCATTTTTTTTAATCTACTATTTTAGTTAGCAGTTTGATAATGTTGTTTAATTTGATTTACTTTGAATTTCCTAATTTAATGTTTGATTGTAATTGCCATTTAGGGCTAAGTGGAGCTTAGTTGTGTGATTGGCAGGGGCGGATGATGTAGAGTTATAGGTATGGGTCACCGAACCTAGTAGCTTTGGCTCGGATGCTATATATGTCTTAAATTAATCACTAAATAAGTACAAATAATTGATTATGTACCTAGTAAATCAAATGAGTTGTGGTAGAATCATGAACTTGAACCTATAAAGTTCAAATGCTAGATCCGCCTTTGTCACTAAATGGACTTCTCAAATAGTGAGAATTTGATGATAATTACGATAGGGGCTAAGTGGTGGGAACTTAAACATTATTCATGCATTTCATTTATGTAGCTCATGAACTAAAATGTTAATTTTATTGGGTTAGGGGATGCCAGTATTGATTTATTTTGTTCATGTACTTGGGAAAAGGAGAAGACAAAAAATTAAATGAAGATACTTGTACACTAGGCTTGATACATGATATGGATCTCATATAAATGCACATGTATCCTAGTCATTTTGTTCAACCCAAGTAGTCCAAAGAAGAGTCATTATAATAAAGAAGAAAGATTAAGGCGTTCACTCTCATCCATCAAATCTTGAATGACAAGATGCTGGAGATGCTCGAGAAGGTTGCCAATGCAACCACCTCCAAAAAGCATGGAAAATTCTCCCAGCTTCCTTTAGAGATTGGACTAGGTGAAAAGTGTCTGACTCCAAACCTTATGAGGAGAGTTCAAATCGTTCCAAATAAGGCATTTAAGTCCATCTCTGATTTTAGTTCAATAGTTTTGGCTATTGTCATTCAAATGAAGAGGTATAGTGAAGATTTAAGGGATGAACAAGTTGTTGCAGAAGTAACACGACCCTTAGATTCATGATTTAACTATGTGGTTGTTGCCACTGAAAAGTCCAGACTTGGGTACCATGGCTATTGAATAACGTATCGGATCCTTAAAAGCACAAGAAGTAATAGTGAAGAAGCCGAAATAATAATCAGTTAAACAAGCTCTGCAAGCACATCTTTCTTTGGAGGAGAAAGATGAAAAACATGGATTGCAAGAAAGAGGTTGTGGATGTGGGACAAGTCATTGTAATCAAGAAGGAGGAGGTGGATACCTCCAAATAAATAAATAAAAAAGTTGAGACTCCAACCAAGGAAGAGGTCATGGAAGAGGCAGACGAAGAAGGCTGACAAGGAAGGCATGACAAATCAATGTTGAAGTAATGCTTGTCATGAATCTGGTCATTACTTTTGGGAATATTAAAATAATGTGGAATAAAAAAATTATTTTGCAGAGAGCAAATAGATGAAGATAGTACTTTACTTATTGGATGCAAGGCGAAAAAAAGTATAGAAAGAAACTATTGACACCTTGATTTTGGTGCAAATTCTCATATTTGTGGAGAGAAACATTTATTTGTAAAGTTTGCAGAGTTGAATGGTGGCAACATTACTTTGGGAGACTCCTTACGAGTTCAAATCAAAGGCAGGGGTATAATTCTATTTCATTAGAAATGTGGAAGTTATCAATTTATCTCTGGTGTCTTATATATACTAGAGATGAAAAGTAATATTTGGAGTTCGGGATAGCTTTTGGAGAAATATTATGATATTCATTTGAAAAATTAAAGGTTGACTTTGAAAGATAAAGATGGAGATTAGTACCCAGGGTTCCTATAGCTATACTCCCTCTACTCTAGCTTGTATGACATAGTTTGACATGATACGATGCTTAAGAAAGATATGAAGACTTTTGAAACTTGTGGTCTTAAACATGCCATAGCATTTGTGGCTATAAAACTATTGAAACTTGTGGTTGTAAACATGCAATAACATTTGTGTGACTAAAACAACTTTATTAAGAGTAAAATGAGAAGTTTTAACTTAATTTATTTTCTTCATTTTCTTGGCCTGGATACCACCATCATAAAAAACAGCAACAGCAACAACAACAACAACATATCCAGTGCGATCCCACAAATGAGGTCTGGGAGGGTGGGTTGTACGCACACCTTACCCCTACCTATGTGAGGTAGAAAGATTATTTTCGATAGACCCTCGACTCAAGAAAAGCGTTTTCAGAACAAGTTTGAAAAATACAAGAGTAAAAAAGTTAAGATGAAAAAGGTAAGTTTGAAAAGTATTGACACCAACAATATATAAAATTATCTCTTCTTATCTTTCAGTGAAATCCTCTTTCTTTGTCATAAAGAAGATAAAAGATTAAGCTCCAAAAAAATGGACACGTGACCCATCTGAAGAAGTTGAATGACTATCTTCCGGAACTTTTTTGTTCGCTCTTATTTAATGGCATTATTTATTTTCTTTTTCTTTTTCTTTTAGGGTATCTGTTTTGATCTCCGATAAATCTTTATTTGATGAAGTAAGATAATTTCATTAAATGACATCAAGAAGATGCATAGCAAAAATATACAACAAAAGTGTGGTTATTCATATACAAAAACATACTGAATAACTAAGGAGCAGACACAATCCAAAAAAGATTCAAAGCTAGTTACAGGGGCCTGGTTGAACCAAGTAAATAAATTGATTAGACAAGTTGCTTTAAGAGAGTGATTAGGAGTTGAAATCCCATAAAAACATCTGCGATTTCTCTCATTCCATATGCACCAAAAAATAGTAGCAGGCACCATTTGCCAAGTTTTTTTGATGGATTTCCCAACTCTCCATGATCGCCAGCTCTCATAAGCATCCTTGATACTGTAAGGCTGTAAGGCATGACCTAGGCAAGTCCAAAAACTGATAAAAACATGTTCCATATGTCAGCTGCTACTGTGCAATGAAGAAACATATGTCTCACACTCTCAGATTCCTCCTGGCACATAAAACATCTATTCACTGTCGGTACGCTTCTTCTACTGAGGTTGTCTTGAGTAAGGCAGGCTTCATACAGGCTTGTCCAGATAAAACCAATTACTTTTATAGGGAGTTTGGTTCTCCATATGAGCTTCCACGGCCATTTGTCAATCAACTCTTTATTGGAGCATAGATTGTCATATCCTCTTTTGACAGTATAGGTTCTATCTTTGGAATCTCCCCATTCCAGCTTGTCCTTCACCTGAGGGTTGATCTTAAAATCTGATAGTTTTGAAAGCAATCTCAGCAGGTCATTTAGTTCTCAGTCTTGGATATCTCTTCCGAACGGCAGTGCCAATAGTGCTCAATAGTGGAATCCTTGTTGCTGGCCAATAGAAATAGACTTGGGTGTTCGTCTTTCAAGATCTCTAACCCCAACCATCTATCTTTCCAGAAAGAAATATGAGTTCCATTCCCAAGCTTGAGTGATGAGAAAGTCACCCCATAACTTTGAAATGTGTTTCCATGGCCCAGAACCATGTGGCAGTCTACTCTGTCTAGTACACCAGTTGTTTGCCACCCCATATTTTGCTTGTATTACAACTTTCCACAGCCTAGGGTTCTCCATGTTGTACCGCCAGTGCTATTTCATTAACAAACTCTTGTTGTGTAAAGTTAGCTTTAGGGTGGACTGAAATGAAGAATGTTAGCTTCACTGGAAGCTCTCACTAATCAAGCTTATCATTAGTTGGGTCTCTTATATCCTCTTTTAGCATGCATTGCTGAAGATAATTTCCGTGGACTCATGCAGGTGGTGAAAGCATATATGGTGGTGTGTTTCCGGATGAATTTCACTCCCGTTTAAGATTCAAACACAGGGGTTTGGTGGCATGTGCTGGTGCAGGCTCACCAAATTCAAATGCGAGTCAATTCTTTATGACTTTGGATCGTTGCGATTTTCTCGACAAGAAGCATACAATTTTTGGAAAAGTAATCTACTTGTCTCTTTCATACCACATCTTGTCAAACCTTTTAACTTGTTTCTGTAGTTTTAGAGCTTCATTCCCTTATTTGCAGGTAAGTGGGGATTCAATATATAATCTTATAACATTGGGTGAAGTTGAAACTGGCAAGGATGATCGGCCTGTGGATCCTCCACCTAAGATACTATCTGTAGAGGTACCTAGATTTTTGTTTGTGCTCTCTTTCACTGCCTGTCTATGAGGTTGTGGCTACTGTTGAATTACATATCTCATGCTTGCCTTGAGGCCCACTGGATTATTGTTCGTCTGTGGTATTATCAAAGTAGCAGTTAGATAGACTCTATGTTACTCAACGGTATTTACTATTTAGAATCAGCTTTTTAACTTACTTTTCAGCTATTTACCTGATTATATTATGCACTTTTAGTGCTATCACAGGTGAAAAATGCAAAAAGCTCCGAGGTCCATTGGGCTTTTGGCGCAAAATGCAAATAAAAGGTGGGCTTTAATGAAGAAAGGCACTAATGTAGAAAAAATACAAATATGTATATGAAGTCCAAGACTAATAATTATAAGCATGAATGACAAATATATAGACAAAGAAATAGAAAAACAATTACGATAAAATGAAATATCAATTGTTCAGTATTGCCTCTTCAGGATTACGCTCATTGCCTTAGAGCCTTGATGACAGCCCTGAAGCATCTGCTAAGCGAGGTGAAGCGCTCAACATGTTTTGCGCCTCGCTTTAGGAACACTGGGATGGATTGGTGGGACAAGCAGTGATGATTTGTGCAGTTGCGCAGGGGACGTGCCCAGATGGATTTACTTTTAACTTTTCCTTAACACTGTTGGGATGCAGTAAAACATGATATGGAGCCTTAAATACTAAAGAGTTCTAGTTCATCCTTCATAGTTTTGATTCAAAGAAAGGAGTATAAACGAACATTGGTAGTTAGGGCCTTACAAGTCTGGTGGGTAGTGTTCATAAGATTATTGTATTACTGAGGCTTAAAGAGGTAGCAGATAAGCTGATATTTAATTCACAGATCTTAGGCGTCAGCCTTTTTCATATGTTACATGGAGCCTCTGGTTGATGTCCCTCACCGGCATCGAGACGACAAGACGTGGCTACGACATGGGATACGTGCCATATTCGATCAAGCCAAAGTCACCATGTCAATGTTTTGTTAGCTCTATCAGGATTATGGTCAGAGTGGAACCAGAAGAATCGTATTTTCTTGAACTATTTTCTTTTGTTCTTTTGGTTGTCCTCTGTATGCTCTCCCTGTTCATGATCATATTCTTGTCCCATAACAGCGTCAATGTCTTTCTTTGGATTTCTCTCGTTTGCTGCAGCTTTTTCCTCTTAATTAATCTTCTGTGAGAACTTTGTCCATTTCTTTAGTTCTTTATTTGTTATATTGTAAGATGTCATACGGTTCTTTCTTGACTGTCGTAGTTTAATGGTTAAATAAAATCATCTCATTTTGCTTTCTCTTCTTCTATTGCTCCTCGTTTTGTTGAAAAACTGTTCTTTATGTGTTGGGTTTCTCTCTGTTTTTCCAAATTATATCTAGCTTAAGAGATGTAATTTTCTGCAAATTTTGTTTCCTTTAAGGTTCTTATGTTTTGTGGGCTGTCTTACACTTATAGATCTTCTTCTACAGCCACTGGATTAGCTAACAGTCTGATGCTTATTGCTTAATTTATTCTGTGAATCATTGATAGGTATTATGGAACCCTTTTGAGGATATTGTCCCAAGAGCGAAGCTTGCAAAAGCTTTACCTTCTGAAGTAACAACTGAGAAGAAAGATGCAAAACATAAAGCTACTAAGTAAGATTATTTTGTCTGACTTCTAACTGAAGCAGTTATTTAGAAAGTGAAATAGTTTTCATCAATATCTTACGTTTTAACAAACCCTTTTCTGTTTCTCTCAGAAAGTTGAACTTGCTTTCATTTGGAGAAGAAGCAGAAGAGGAGGAGAAAGAGCTTGCAGCTGTGCGTACAAGGATAAGAAGCAGTCATGATGTCTTGGATGATCCACGTTTGCTGAAGGAAGGAAAACATGATCAAGCTTTGGTAACGACTATGTTTTTGCTATGATATGCCAATCCTGCATCATCTCTATCTACAAAAGTATCAAGCCCTCTACCTTATAGTTGCTATGTCAGAAAAACAAGTAAAATTATGACAATCTCTGGTAAGGAGTATATATGTTCATAAAGGAGTGCAGTCAGTTTCTTTGTATCTCATTCCGCTTATACATCGTAAGCAAGGGAGGCTCAATTTTAGTTTCTTCAAAGCATTAGCCAAGCAGAATTGAGTTTTCCTGCATGGGGGTTAAGGAGGCTTCTGATATTTTACTAGGTTCCTTGCTTCTGTGTCCCTTTCCCTCCAAGTAAAACAGCCCTTTACTAGCTCATCACAAGTATTCTTTTTGTTAAGTTCAAAGAATGCGCTTTCCTTAAATAGAATGTGTTAAGAAGCAGTAAGATTGCATCCTAGTGCTCAAATTTCTGCTCTAAAGAAGATACCTGATATAAATCCATTCAGGAAGCATGATATCGCCCATAATCACAATTTGATCCACACCATTGTAAGGTTCTACTCAATAACCTATAGTTTTCTTTTCCCAATAGGAGAGGGGTAACCGCTCATTGGATAGTTGCGTATTTTCCTGAGCATAACGAGGATGGTTGCGTGTTAGCCTACCTGTCATGGTTGTCAGGTTTGGTGTCTTATGTGTTAGACTTCGGCTCATTACAACCTAACTCTCCCAAATTACTACAATGTTGCTCTCACATTATCGGCTAACTTCCTTGTTATAGTCCCAAATCTATGCATACTGCTAATATTATGTGCTAAACATTACCTCCATATTTACCACAACTAGCTACTGTTGGTTTCCTTTCTTGTCCTTGTAATATTTTATCAATACAGTCGGATCCTCTATGTTCACAAAAATATTGGTAATCAGTGCGGCTTTCATTCCACATTCAACCACTATGTCATATCCTATTTGAATCATTTGCATGGAGGCAGGGGCGGACTAGAGCATTCAATACGGGTTCCCGGGAACCCAGTAACTCTTGCGTAGATCCTGTATTTATATTAAGAAATTCATAAAATATTTATAAATATTTAACTGTGAACCCAGTCATTATTGTATATTAATTTAAAATTATGGTAGGAACCCATAAGCCTCAAATCCTGGATCCGCCTCTGATGGAGGTACAGTTATTATTGTTATGCTGATTCCAGCTTCGTCTCCTATTTTATTCCAAATGACTTCCTCTTCAGCATCTCAAAACCTTGCAGGAGTTGTAAGATCATGCGTGTCACTCTCAGCATTATGGTCAACTTTTGGATTTTGTAGTCTTGTCACTGTTGTCTCCTCAATCATTGTTACTTTTGCAATTTTTGTTAAGTAAGCTGTCATAAGCACCAGATTGATGTGTTTATAGGATTTATGTATGGTTTTGGTTTCAAGCCTTAGAAATAGTCTCTTGCAAATATGCAAGGTAAGACTACGTGCAATTACGTTGTGTAATTATGTGCAAGGTAAGCCAAGGTATGTGCAAGGTAATTATGTGCAAGGTAAGCCAAGGTAAGACTACGTGCAATCGACTCAATGTGGTTTGGCCCTTCCCCGAACCCTGTGCATAGTGGGAGCATGCTGCACCTGGCTGCCGTTTCTTCAGTACATATTATGTTGTAGGGTAAATAACACAGTGGAAAACTGCTCATGCAGGACTCAAATGACGGAAAATCAACAAGGGATGTTCAGTTGACAATCAGAGAAGCTTTGGGATCAAAGAAAGAAGCGTCTCGTAAAGAATCAGAAGCTGGTTTTCATGAATCCCTTGATAACAGTGATGAAGACGAGGCTGGCTTTGATGCACGTATGCGTCAGCAGATACTAAAAAGGAGGAAGGAGCTTGGCGATCCACCACCCAAACAAAAGTTGCTCAAAGGTAAAAACATTTATTCAAATTCGAAGACTAAAACCCCTTTTGCAGCACACAATGTGGTCTCATTTTGTTTGTTTTGTGACAACTCGTCGCCAAGTATCTTCTTTAAATATCTTGCAAATTCTAAGGCATTTTGTGATGCTCCTACGTATGCTTTCATTGCTGTTAGTTCATTTGTTTGAATAAGCTTAGTTACCTGAACTTCTTTTATAAAGTTCATTTGTGGGTGCAGCACACTGAAACTAGGAATTATAGACTCTTTCTTACATGTACTAAATCTTGCTCTATCCCTTCATAGTTTCTCTTGTTTCTCTTTCTGTATGATCCTTATTATACCCATATGAGTTATAGTGGAGTAACTTTCCATGTATGCATCTTCTTTACATTCCTTTGAAAGCCTAGCTGAACAATACCTCTTTCACAATATCTGGCGTGGACATGTTAACTTGAATCATCTCAAAATTATCATACCACAATCAAACAGTTACCTGACAATGTAATAGGAGATTATCCACGTCTTCACCCGAGCTCTGTCCCGTCTGTCAAATCTCATAAGGAGTTACTTTAACATTTTATTCAATTTGCGTGCTACACCGACCGGTGTCTATAATAGGGATATGAAATATGTGAGGATGCTTGATAGTGCTCTTCATCTACTGCCTTCTCTCGACAAATATCCCCTTTTCCGTTTTGTGTGTCTCTTCTTACTCTTTCTATTACCGCATTCTATGTTACTCGGTCCTTGTTAGATGCACCTAGGTGCAACAGGGATAGGTGGTGGGAAGAGCTCTAACCTTGTAGTTCAACACCTGTACTAGATTCTCAATGTTCTCCACTTCACCCGCTGAGATGATTTCACATTGAACTTACCACAGATCAGAATGTTTTTACCATGGAAATTGCACAAATTTATGTGTTATAGGCCTGTAACTGTTTAGTACTAGCACACCCCAGTTTTACATGTATGCTTGTATACATTTTTCTTATGTGGCTTCATTTTGGTTAAGCTTTGTTAACTTTTTTGATCATTTTGCGTTTATCAAAGAGGAATTTAATCATTTTGCATTAATCTTCTTATTCAGAGAATGCTAATGCGAGAAATCGTTCGCCATCTCCTCCAAGGTGCAGGTTTAATCTTATTTCTCTCCATGCTGTTCTCGTTCTTATAGCACATTGCCATCTCAAAATACAACAGTAGCTGAATATCTAGTTTTTTGAGCATATGCTCTTTAACCATCTGCTTGTGTCCAGCATTTATTACGTTCTACTTTTGTTGAACTACATGAATATGCTTTTTATATGAGATGGTCACATAGTTCAACGGTGGTTATCCCTAAATACTTATTACTGTTTGTTGGATAGCAGGTTACTGACAATATTAAGTTGTGAAGTAGGAAGTTATTGAAGCTTAAATATGAGAAATTTAGTAAATTGGATAGCATGGTTAAGAAAAGGCTTCAAACTTTGATTGAGATGATGGTTTTACTTCTTTTCTATATTACATGTTGTATGCCAAAGGGCCTTGTTTGCTGGCACATCTCCTTTTGAAAGGGTGGAAAATGCTTTTGTACAAATGAGGGTATGGCTTTTGTTTTCTGTTAAATTCTTGAAGCCCCCAAAGTTCACAAGGATAGTACCTTGTAAATACTGTTGCCAGCATAATCTTTGTGCTGATGAATAAAATTTGTTATCATTCTCAAAAAAATTCTTGAAGCACCCATGAGGTGCTAATTAGTAGAGATGATTGTGGAGAATTATATTTTGGCATAGGTTCATTTCGATTGGTATACCACTTATATATTAGGGTTGTTCACACGAAATTTGTACAATTATTACTTTATGGTAATTCACTGACTGCTCATTCCTGTTGATACCATCAGGCATCTTGGTATGGGCACAGTTAGATGAAAAGGTTGAAATAACTAGGAACTAAAGATGTGGTCAAAGATGAGGTTATCTGATCTAGGATGACTTTAGTATTTTTTCATCTCCTTTTTTTTGCTGACACACTATTTTTCTTGAGTAATTTGTTGCTTGCCATGTGTCCAAGGATGCATGGTTGAGATTGGGATACTGATAGCCATTAGTGTCACACTCATTAAACTGCGGTTTGATTTCAAGTGGTTTAGGTTGTATGCACTCTCCTGCGACATAATGAACTGTTTGATTTATTGATTACATTCAGAACTATATTCTCTTCTGGTGCAAAAGATGACTATCTTGAGAAAATCCTTTGTATAATTTTTTTTCTAAAATAAAATTTGTGCTTCTCTTTCCCTCAACATATTTGAAAGCTCATTAGTTGCAGGTTTGCAGCTCAATGATCATAATTTGATTTTAGTAGGTCTGATGCTGAACATGACGATGACCGGCCAAAAGTGGATAAGTTGGCTCTTAAGAGAAAAGGAATAGGCTCTGAAGCGAGGGCTGAACGTATGGCCAATGCAGATACAGACTTACAGTTGTTGTCTGGCCCTGAACGAGAAAGACAGCTGCTAAAGCAAAAAAGACGAGGACGAAAAGGACATGAGGAAGACGTATGCCTCTAAATACTGTTAGATTTTCCTTTTCTGGTTTATGTTTTGTAATTATTTTTTATGGGGATCAAAAAACAAAAAAGAAAACAAAGAGGGGACTTTGGGGATGAAACAAAGCTTCACTGAACGAGATGTGTCTTTATGGATCCGTTTGCATATATACTTGCCCATCCTCCTTCCCCACCAAAAAAAGAAAAAGAAAAAAAGTTGGTGACTACTGGAAAACTCGCTGTTGCGTTGAACCAAGAGCGATTTCTTCCATTATATGTCCCTCTTGATACATGTGGCAATTATGGTTCTTTTTTTTTTTTTTGGCTGTGGCAGTACGGACAAAATGAACTAAATTTTCTTTGATTTTCGTTTTCTATGTTTGATGCATTATATCTTTTGCTTTTGCATAGTTTACAGGGTTTGTGTTGGATCCCTTTTTAATGGATGTTCATCCATGGTCTCTGTTACAGGAGTTCTTCCATTTTCTAAATGTTGTTTAAACATCTTAAATGAAAAATATCTGAAATCTTGTCTCTATGTTAATCCCAATATGTAGGAAAATTTCCATGTTGAGTTTTCCCGGTAATAGTTAAAGACATTAACTATGGATTCAGGCTGATTTAAGTTTGGACTTATATGGAATGGATATGTGTTCTTGCTGGCAGCTTTCTCTATTCTATGCGTTTCTGCAGTTTGCTCATTACTTTTGTATGTCTGTTAGGTGCTGGCAAAACTGGAGAAGTTTAAGTCTGGACTTTTTGCTAAAGCCAATGGATCTACTAATGCTGGCAAGGAGGAAGAGTTATCCGATTGGGCAGCAGTTACACTAAAATTCACTCCTGAACCTGGAAAGGTACTTGTTCAATAACTTGTTCTCGGGATGGTTGGAAACTTATGAAAAGCATAATTCTTCATTGTAGGCTCTATACGTGCTTGCTTTCTGGAGTTTCTTGCTTTGGGGTGGGGTTTGGGGGCGGTGAAGATTAAATAGGAATCAAACTTCACTGAATTTGAATGTGAATCCCCAAGACCTTCATGCTTATTATGTTCATTTCTACTTCTTAAATTATTGGTTCCATCGGCAGGATAAAATGTCTCGTACTGAGGACCCCAACGATTATGTGGTACACGATCCTCTTCTGGAGAAAGGAAAAGAGAAGTTCAATAAAATGATGGCCAAGCAAAAGCGACGAGAAAGGGAATGGGCTGGCAAATCTCTTACTTGAGCTGATCTTCCAGCTGAAGAAAGTTGAAGTGCTATTTGTGAAGTTACTCAGTATTCATATTGAAGTGGCGATGTTGTTGGTTCTCTCTTTTTTGAAGGAAAGAGCTGTATAGCTCGTTGGACTATGGCATTTTGAGTCCCAATGTCCTCTTCCGGGGCCAAATATACATCTGGTGATATGTATTTTTCCTGTCCTGTGATCATTTCCTTTTATTCAAAATGGATAGGAAATGTTGTACCAATATACTTTTGATTTCAAAGGAATGTGGAAATGATCTTAAGAATGTAAATATTTAACATTCCCATTAAAATGGCTCCAAATCTGCTCATAATGGACTACAAAAATGGTCTCTTATGTTTGAGGTTAGGTTCAAAGTAGTCCCTTAAGTATGTACTGAGTAGTTTTGATCCTTTAAGTTTGTCAAAAGTTAACACTTTTGGTCTTTGTACAAAATTTAACAAATTATGTTTTGTTAGATTTGATGAAAGCTGTGACAAAAAAAAATTAACCCTAAACACTAGGACTGTCTCATCAAATTGTAAAAAATGTAACCCAAAAAACTGCAATAGACACTAAAAAGATACGAAAAACAGTAGAAAATTCACCTTAAAAAGCTGAACCAGATTCTAGAAATGGATGAAATAGTAGCAAAAATTACAAAAATTGTACCTCTAAATGTGAATTCCTCTTTTTTTTAACAATACCAGTGGGAATTGAACTGACATCGAACTGATAGAGAAATATTTAACGGAGACCAAAAGTGTTAACTTTTGGCAAACTTGAAGGACCAAAACTGCTTAACTTAAAGGGCTACTTTGACCCTACCCTCAAACATAAGGGATCATTTTTGTCATCTTCTCGGACTACATCTCAAACTATATTCTCTTTCCCTATGGCCAATTGGCCATTCCCTCTTTGGACCAGTTACTCTATACCTAAAATTAACTGAAGCAAATGTGTAAAAAAAAAAATGAAGAGAGTAACATCTTATCTAGATTATAGTTTTGACTCAACTTGCACTACAACTTGCAAAAAGACAAAAATGATTTTTTTTTTTAATAAAATCCATCCTTATGACGGAGGAGTTAGGCTAGATTCCAACTTGTTCATTCCAAAAAATCATAATTATACGGAGGAGGACATACACTTTGGCTTGGCTTCTATTACATGATGAAGGTTGATTGAAACCTACCTTTATAGAAACTGAGAGAGGTTAATAGACAAAAGATTGAGGGCCTCTTCCCTAAGCCTAGGAAACTTGGAGAGTTTGTAAGTAGGAATTACATATAGATATGTAACAATGGACCGAATACTACTGTTAGACTCCATTAGTAATAATATAGTGCTTTCTTGTTTTGAACCTAAACTTGAGCATCCCATGTTGATCAAACTTCAAAAGAGCTCTAACTTGACTAGGCATAGAAACAACTTTGTTGAAGACATCATGAGGAGTTGTAATTACCCCCAAGTTTGCCAAGAAATCCGCAATAAAGTTACCTTCTCTAAAGATATGTACAAACAAAAAGTTGCCAGTTGTTATGATCTCCCAAATCTGATCCACAATGGGTTTGATTTGCAGTGAGTCTGGCTCCTCTTATTGATCATGTTAACAACCATAAGGGAATCATATTCAACCACAACATCTGTGAGGCCCATAGTCTTCACATATGGAGATCTTGTAGTATGGCTTTTGCTTCAGCAATATTATTGGTATACTGCCCATAAAAACCAAAGAAGCTTTGAGCAAATTGCCATTGTGATTTCTGATTATCCCTTCTCCACCTGCTAATCCAGGATTACCCTTGCTACAAACATCCACATTAAGCTTGACCCAACCTTGAGAAGACTTCTCCCAAATAATAACCTGGGATTGAATTACATGTTTCAAATTATCGACAGCTTTACATTTAGCAAGCCATGAAGCAGGAAGCTGTAAGGTAGGAAAGTGACATTTAAGAATGAGGTTGAAAGAATGTACCAGCTAGACATGTTCTTATTATCAAATATGGCCGCACACCTATTTTTCCATATCTCCCAGTAAATTACCACACTAGATCATAGTAGCATGGACATCATTCTTAGGTTTGGTCAGCCACCACATCATAAGTCTATGTAATGTGATGGTTGTTGTGTTGAATATGGATAGCATTGCAAAAGTAGGACCAAACCATATCAGCAATCTGACTTCCATTAAGAAGGTGGTCGACCTCTTCTTCTTTATAGCTACAAGAACATCTGGATGGAATTACCACACCAAACTTTTTGAGGGCATCATCCGTAGCAATTTTTTTCTGTAAAAGCCTTTTTCACAAAGAATTTTTTTTTTTAAAGAGGATGCCTTTATGCTAGATTTCCTACTAGAAAGAGTGCCCCCTTTTCTTTGAATAAGTATTTTCCAAGTAGATTTGGTGAAAAGATTCCAGTGGGCTCAGGGAGCCAGTAAGGGCAATCTTTACTGCTTCTATTATTCTCCAGCTTTTCAATGGTGTTGACAACATTCATAGGGAGTAAATTATGAAGTTTGTCATAATTCCATGTCCCATTCTGAATGAATTCTTTTACTTGAGTATGCTTAGAAGTCCTGTCTAGATGGATAAAAGAAGCTAGAGCAACCAAAACTATCCAATTATCCCACCAGAATGCCACATCTCCAGTACCAATCTTTCATAGGATATGAGGTTCAACATCCTTCTTGATGTCTATCATCTTTCTTCATGTATGAGCGTTGCCATAATTCCATTTTTTCCCACAGGGTAGGATCTTTTGCAATATTTAGACTCAAAAAATTCCTTCAAAAGAGTATTTTGGGTCATACAGTTCTACCATAGTTAGGCCGAGAAAGCCTTGCACACATCCTGTAGAGCTTTAAAACCAACTCTGATAAGTAATGCGTCCTTTGTCTGATGTCTAACAAACATCATATGTGAACTAGATAGGAAACCTGATACATTTGGTTCCTCCATGTTCAAAGAAACAAATCAAGGCCTGACACAAGTCTCAATGAAATAAGATAAGGGAACAACAGAGAGAACAAATAGAGATCAGTTCCTCCGATCATAGTACAAGTCAACTCTAACAGCTGTTAAAGCTGTTGCACTGCACACGCAACAGTACAACAACACTATTGAAGCATGATGTGTATCTAACACTCCCTTGCATCATCCTTGATGACCTCACTCATATATTACCAATATGAGGCAAGGGAACACACACACTTGCAAAACTTAAATATGATTTACTCTCAAGTGTGCAGCCGCCTTCATTCTCCCAAAGGCATTGAAGAACAAAACAACAACATAACGAAGGACCAGACCCCGGCATTGATTACATCATGTGTCCTTAGTATTGTTGTGTCTTTATTTATGTTATTCACTTGTAACTCCTACTCAACTTAATTAGAAGTATCTCGTAGGACACTTTGTAAACCATAAACTGTGTAGTTGTGTTAACTAGAGTTAGTCAAGTGGTTGGCTTTGTAATAGAGTTATTATAAAGAGGCTTGCAATATAGTTATTGTAAGTAGGTGAGGGTTAAGAGTTTAATTCCTAGGTTACAATAGGTTGTAATCTAAAGTTGCTCATTTAATGAAGTTGAAATCCTACAAGTGTAGGTCGTGGTTTTAATCCCGCGAGCTGGGAGTAGTGTTTTAAAAGGAGCGGGCTTAAGACGAGGCGTTTTACATACGCCTCAGCGAGGTGTAAGCCCCTAGGCACGGGGCGTAAGCCCCATGGATATTTAATTTTTAATATTTTATAAAATAATATAATTACAGTAAATATTTATAAATAGGTAAAATTGTATAAAAATTGAAGAAAACTATAAATATGTGCAATATATATATATATATATATATATATATATATATGTGTGTGTGTGTGTGTGTGTGTGTGTGTGTGTGTGCGCGCGCGCGCGCGCGCGCGCTTCTGTG
>NW_017671845.1:85277-107777 GCF_001879085.1 Nicotiana attenuata | reverse complement strand
GCAAGCCAACACTAAGTAGTTAATTTAGTTCTCATTCTAATATTTTTGAAATCATAGTTTTCTTCAATTTAAATAGTAAACAATGGAATTTACAAAGTAAATAATAATGTTTTTAAAATTTCAATACTGAACAAGCCGAAATCACCCCAAAACCCGGTGTCACAAGTACATGAGCATCAGCTAAGAGAATAAATTAAATACAACATACGTCCGAAATACAAATTTGGACATAAAAGAAAAATACAAATACTCTGAAGGAGACTCTGCTGGCTGCGGATCGTAACATAAGATGCAACTCACCTAAGTCCCCGTATCAACCATGCCGCTGCGCCCACGAGGCCGTTAGACATACATGTGCCTGTACAACAAAATGTACAACAAGTGTAGTATGAGTATATAAAACAACGTGTACCCAGTAAGTATCTAGCCTAGCCCCGAAGGAGTAGTGACAAGGGATCGACATCGACACTTACTAGTGGTCCAATAATATCAGGTATAGAAATGAGAAGCAGATATGAGGCAGAACAAATAAACGCAATAAACGAGCATAGATACGTAGTACAATCCTCCTCTTTGCAATAAAATCAAGCTCTACATCAGAAATTCCCTCCTTAACGAGAGCACCCATATAGGTATAGTGGACCTCATCCAAATATATTATCATAATTCAATCCGGAAGACTCACGGATACACTAGTTTCTTGTTGAATATTATGCACGATTCCGTGAGGATACGATATAGGAAATGCCGAGGCGTATGGTCCGATCCAACATAATAATTAAACTATGCACGCTGAGGGTCGAACGTCACGAACCATAGATGCATCTATTAACCTGCCGAGGCGAACGGCCCGCTCCCATGAGAGTGTGTTACATAAATCCTACCGAGGCGAACGGCCCGATCCCATAAGAGTGAAATACATAATCTTACCGAGGCAAACGGCCCGATCCCATTAGAATAAGAACCTTTAATGGGTCCTTGACCCCGCTCATGAATAAACGTGTGAGTTATAATTTCTTTAACAAAAACCTTTCAATGAAACATATAAATATCGCGGAATCATTTCGTAAGAGGAGTACAATTATTCAATGACTAACCATGAACTCATGAAGTCTCTACAATAGCCCGTCTAGTCTCAAGTAGTAAAGTAAATTAGAGGAATCTAATAGCCGACATATTGCTCAAATAGTACAGTTATAGCATTATGTGAACCTAAGCCTACCCGGACAATAACATGAATGTAGCTATGTACGGGCTCTCGTCACCTAGCGCGTATGTAGCCCCAACAACAAGTAGCACACATCAATTTACAATACCTAGGAGTAAGTTCCCCCTCACAGGGTTAGACAAGAGACTTACCTCGCTCCGGAGTTCCATAGTCGGCTCCCAAGCCTTTCCAACAACTCAAACCGATGCCCAACGCTCCAAAACTAGTCAATAAATGTGCAAACCCATAAAAAATATACTCTAATACTCACAACAATTCAATTTAAACAAATTTCCAACTCCGCTTGAAAAGTCGATAAATCAACCCTCGGGACCACGTGTCAGGATTTCAAAAATTTTCGAAGACAAACTTTACCCATAACACCACGAACTCAAATATATAATTTATTCCAAATTCCATGTCCAATTTCGTGGTCAAAATCCAAAAATACCAATTTCTAGGTTTTCTTCAAAATCCCTAATTTCTACAAATTTTCATGTCTAAATCCATACACAATCCAAGTATTTAACTTGCAATAGGTGGGAATCACTTACCTTGATATAGATGACGAAAATCTCCCTTCCAAGAGCTCCAAAAATCACCCAACCAAATGAAAAATGGAGGAAAATAGCCAAATCCCGTCTTTAAAATGACACTACCCAGCACTGCCCTTCTTCGCGAATGCGGCAATCCCTTCGCGTTCGCGAAGCTCAGCCAGCCCAGGCCCAGGCTCAGAAACATTCTTTGCATTCGCGTTCCTCATGACGCGTTCACGAAGCCTTCCGCCGTCACTGCTTCGCTTTCGCATACCCAGCATCGCGTAGGCCAAACGACCTCAGGCCCAGTCCTCAATTCCTTCTACGCATTCGCGACTACCCACTCGAGCTCGCGTAGGTCCCTCAAGTTCTTCACCGCGTTTACGTCTCACCCATCGTGTTTGCGAAGGCCAATCTCAACAGCCCCACATTTCCTCTTCGCGAACGCGGGACTTCCTTCGCGTTCGCGAAGAAGGACACCAGATACCAGCAACAACAGTCAAAACAGCTCTAATTTGGTCCGAGACCACCCCGAAACACACCTGAGGCCCCTGGGACCCCGTCCAATCACACAAACCAGTCCCATAACATAACACGGACCTGCTCGAGGCCTCAAATCACATCAAACAACATCGAAATCATGAATCTGACCTCAATTCAAGCTTAATGAACTTCAAAACTTCAAACTTCAACATTCGATGCCGAAACGTATCAAATCACGTCCGATTGACCTCAAATTTTGCACACAAGTAAAATTTAACATTACAGACCTACTCCAACTTGCAGAATTGGAATCCAACCCCGATATCAAAAAGTCCATCCCCGGTCAAACTTCTCAAAACCTTCAAATTTCAAACTTTAGCCAATGACCCTAAAATGACCTACGGACCTCCGAATCCACTTCTGTACGCGCTCCCAATACTAGAATCACCATACGGAGCTATTCCTAGACTCGGAATCCCAAACAGACATCGATAACATAAAATACACCTCCACCCCAAGTTCATGAAACTCTTCCAAAATGCCAACTTCTACAATAGGCGCCAAAATGCTCCCGGGTCATCCAAAACCCGATCCGAACGTACGCACAAGTCCGAAATCATCATACGAACCTGCTGGAACCTTTAAATCCTGATTCTGAGGTCGTTTACTCAAATATTCAATCTTAGTCAATTCTTCCAACTTAAAGCTTCCGAAATGAGAATTTTCTTTCCAGATCAACTCCGAACTTCCCGAATTTCAATTTCGGCCAAGCGTACAAGTCATAATACTTGAAGTGAAGCTACTCATGGCCTCAAACCGCCGAACGACGTGCTAGAGCTCAAAACGACCGGTCGAGTCGTTACATTCTCTCCCACTTAAACATACGTTTGTTCTCGAACGTGCTAAGAACTGCTCTAAAGTTATCCGAAATCACTGCTTAGCACCACGTGCACCTACCCGTGCCACTAAACTCAGTTGAGCACATTAGCTCGAGCGAGTCTAAAAATTCTCCCTTTTTCTTATTCAAATAAGCCTTAGAACCCAATTCCAGCATCCATAATTCTCTGCCAGGCCTGTTTCCAACATACGAACACCGTATCTATCACTACACAAAGCACTAATGCATGTTTGCATACCTTTACTGATTCCACACCAGGCACTACATAATCCACATGACCATAAGGACATCCTCCGATAACTATAGCCGAAATTTCACGAATCTGATGCTCACAACACACCTCATGACTCATATAAGTCATGCTCCAACTCTTGCAATACTACCATGACGGAATAGAGGTGTAGGAAATTCATAACCAACTGCCGAGTCAACAAATCATTGAGTTTCCTCCTCTTGCAAGAACCATTACCTCATTCTGGACTGAATATCGATATTTACTCTTCAATATGCTTCTTACAAAGCTGATCACACTGATCCTAGGTCCAATAATCTCGTCCCACCCAGTATAAGTTGCTTGGGAAATAAGCCACCTCAGACACTACCAAAGTCTCATAGAATGCCACAATGTGCCAACAAGCTACAAACTCGAATGTGATACCAAAGGGAAAAATGAACTCTGGAAAGAACTACTCAACCCACGTAACTAATTAGCATCCGAAAAGATGTTATGATCCTTCCTTAGAAAATGAGAAACAAAACACACAAGAATAGATATAGGGAACTGTACTCAACATAATACCGTTGCGGCGTGCAACCCGACCCACATATAATACCGTTGCGGCGTGTAACCCGATCCAACCATGATACCCGTGGCGGCGTGCCACCCGATCCAAACAATGTACCCGTGGCGGTGTGCCACCCAATCCACACATAATAATCTATAAAGGAATTAATTACCGAGCTAAGATCCTCATAACTGTGAAATACCCGAGTATCAACCACAAGCACGCGAAGTGCATAATGAAATTCCTGGGGAGACAGATAGCGCCACATGCTACAAAACTCAAGCACGACTAAGGTGCGATATATGATCTGCATATCGAGAGCCACTCTGCTCACATAACACCATCGCTACGTGGAACCTCAACACATATGCAATTAATCAAGCCGTTTCACAACCCACACGGCACAATAGATAATTACGTGAAATAGCCGACGATGAAATAACATCCAATGTCCGAATACTCCTCCATAAGGAGTGCTATGCTGAATGAACACAGCCAGGCTGGTGTAGAGTACGCATCCACATTTGGACCCATCAACGAACCTTATCCGATTTTGATCATACCATGTTTGGGCAATTGACCTCTCAAGGACCCACACTGACCTATTCATGACACATAAGAACAACCATCGAATATGGAACAAACTTCTACAGTTCACAACCGACTGAATAGAGCGCCTTTCAGGCCTAAACTCTCACATTAACGATAGTACCACAATCTCCGTACTTGGTCTCAATCTTTGATCAATTAAGTGACTATATACCAAACCTATACATTTTTCCCGTGGAATACGCTCCCACGACCTTCCGCACCAGGTAACAAGTCTGCACACCTATACCACCGGCCATACTAATGTTGTAAAGCGAATCAAGGATCCATAAATCAATACACAAAGCCTCTTACACATGACACCGATCTCAGGTGACGCTGAAGACAATACCAACTTTCCTTAAACCTCTAAATCCTTTTCTGCTCTTCCGAGCTTGTGACATTCTTATCAATACCAAACGGCAACCTTGATCATCAACTTCCAATTCTCATGTCGTTCACTGTGCCTACATGCCAATACGCGACAGTACAGGAATTACCTCATAACTCCCGAACCACTAATAGGGTAGACACTTCATCATATAGAAACCTTTTTACTTAGCTCATTTCAAGAGAACCATCTCAACACGTGACTAAATTCTCATAACCGCAGAAAATACCAACCTCAAGTAGTGGTCTAAACCACCATAACCCTTCCGGGATTCATCTACGCATAACAGGCCATAACACTCCAATGACTCCACATAAAATCATTTACGGTGGCCGTCAAGCCTCGCACGTACTGCCACAAAGCACATGTATAACTCAACACGCTGAAGGAACTGATCATTGCCACCATCATGCCAATCCAACCATTGCTAACCGATCTGACTTCTTTTAATTTACTCTGGACTTGCCTTAGGAATAATAATAACTTCATTCAAAACATCACGAACCCAAATCCACACTCATCCAGAGTGACCTTATATCACGAGATCATGTTGTCTCAAATCCCACGAACCATCTCATACCCTCCTTGTGCGCATCCTCAACTGGTACACCCATTCTGATTATTCCTCTACGAATCCGAAGTCATTTTCCCTCATTCCTCCAAATGCTACACTGCAAGCCGAAGATAACATAGAACACCCCAAGCCCCTTTTCATAATCCACTGCAAAAGCTCGATTCTTAACCATACTGCGGGCTTGAAATCCTTAGGCACCACATTTTAACTTCTGAATTCACTAGGACCGTTGTTGAGAGTCACCCATTCTGACTTGGTCCCGGATATAATCAACTCCAAGGCTTTGCTAGCACATGAAAACCCTCTCAAAGAGACAACCGGCTGAATCACCTTTCTTGCAAATCACATCTACACGAAGCATCAATCCTGAGTCTTCCCAAAACCTGAACATGAACCAATAAGGCCCAATATAGCACGCATTCCTCAATCCTTTGCTCAAATTACCACTGATGTTTTCTTTCCTTAGTCGTAATAACCCGCCAATACACCGATAACTAGAAACCTCACAAGTAGATAACCATCCAATCTAATCGTAGGCGGTGGGCCTCTCCGACTTAGCTCGAAGATACCATTGCCTAACTCTGGAACCCACCAAGGTTCGTTCTTCTTCTCTGACCTGACCTCGCGCTATCGACCCGCCAAATTCCTCGAAACCTTCCAATAATGCTGCACCGAGCACAATTACTACGAAACCAATAAACCATCCCGGGTCCGTGCCCATTCACCAGCTGTACAAACTCGTTCACTCCCCATTGACATCAACTAAAGGTGCGACGACACATTCGAATCCAAAGTCATGTTGTATCCTTCTTCATATCAAGCAACTCCTTTCCGTCGTATCCAACCTTCCTCCACATAGTAGCCAATATGCCAAATTAAGCCCGTAGACCTAGTCACTGTCCACCATGAATCCCAAATCACTCTAAACTTTCCTCAGGGCGTGTAGCTATTCTATCATAGAACCCATATGCTACTATCCCACTTTGGTCAAACTCACTCCTTTAAGCGACTACTCGACTCCTTCTTCTCACACTTAGCCTTCTAGAAGTTTAACCACCGCAAGACACCTCCCACATGTCCTTCCTTATCCTTCGCTGCGCAGTTGTTGCCTTAAACCAAAATCTATCTCTGTAGCCCTTGAACCAATAGATTGCTACTAACTTTAGACCTTCCCAAAGATCATCTTTCTCGAGCCATCAACATTAGAAATATCCATTTGATTCCAAAATTGCTACACTCCGTTATCTCTAACACCCGCTTCTCCGGTAACATTTTACGATACCTTGCCTCGAAGGCAAATTGATGAAGACCATAACACTGGCAAACTTAATATATTCAAACAAGGACAACGACACCTCAGTACAAATGAGAATTTAACCACGCTCGAAAATACCAAGTCTCGTTACTCCATCCACCCAAACCTGAACATTCATAGCCTAACTGCCGCGATCCATAAGTAAGCACCCTACCGTTGCACCAACACTGCACGATAGCAACGCACGAATCATCATAACTATCGGTGCCCAAATTCAACACCATAGGAATTACTGACACTAAGCTGAAACGATAGAACATCCTTTCGCAAGGCGACGATAATAGCCCAATCAAGTACGCAGGGAGAAACATCCTACACCACATCCGTAGTACCATTACAATTCCTCGATTTCCAGTTGATACCAAGCGCTTCACATCGCATAAGATTGAATAGAAAGGAAACAAGGGCATAAACCTCAAAGGAATCAAATTGCACGATAAGGAATCAAGAAAGGAAGTGCTCCTAACAGCCCCGTAGCCTCTCGAAGATAAGCTCAAACGTCTCCGTACCGATCCGCAAGACTCTACTAGACTCGCTCATGACTCATGAGACCTAAGTGAACCTAGTGCTCTGATACCATGTTGTCACGATCCAAAATCCATTAAAGGTCGTGATGGCGCCGGACACCACTGTCAGGCAAGCCAACACTAAGTAGTTAATTTAGTTCTCATTCTAATATTTTGAAATCATAGCTTTCTTCAATTTAAATAGTAAACAATGGAATTTACAAAGTAAATAATAATGTTTTTAAAATTTCAGTACTGAACAACCCGAAATTACCCCAAAACCCCGTGTCACAAGTACATGAGCATCAACTAAGAGAATAAATTAAATACAACATAAGTCCGAAATACAAATGTGGACATGAAAGAAAAATACAAATACTCTGAAGGAGACTCTGCTGGCTGCAGATCGTAACATAAGATGCAACTCACCTAAATCCCCATATCAACCACGTCGCTGCGCCCACGAGGCCACTAGACATACATGTTCCTGTATAACAAAATGTACAACAAGTGTAGTATGAGTATATAAAACAACGTGTACCCAGTAAGTAGCTAGCCTAACCCCGGAGGAGTAGTGACGAGGGGTCGACATCGACACTTACTAGTGGTCCAATAATATCAGGAATAGAAATGATAAGCAGATATGAGGCAGAACAAATAAACGCAATAAAAGAACATAGATACGTAGCCCGATCCTCCTCTTTGCAATAAACTCAAGCTCTACATCAGAAATGCCCTCATTAACCAGAGCACCCATATAGGTATAGTGGACCTCATCCAAATATATTATCATAATTCAATCCGAAAAACTCACGGATACACTGGTTTCTTGCCGAATATTACGCACGATTCCGTGAGGATACGATAAAGGAAATGCCGAGGCGTACGGCCCGATCCAACATAATAATTAAATTTTGCACTGCCGAGGGTTGAACGTCACGAACCATAGATGCATCTATTAACCTGCCGAGGCGAACGGCCCGCTCCCATGAGAGTGTGGTACATAAATCCTGCCGAGGCAAACGGGCCGATCCCATAAGAGTGAAATACATAATCCTGCCGAGGCAAACGGCCCGATCCCATTAGAATAAAAAGCTTTAATGGGTCCTTGACCCCACTCACGGATAAACGTGTGAGTTATAATTTCTTTAACAAAAACCTTTCAATGAAACATATAAATATCGCGGAATCATTTCGTAAGAGGAGTACAATTATTCAATGACTAATCATGAACTCGTGAAGTCTCTACAATAGCCCATCTAGTCTCAAGTAGTAATGTAAAACAGAGGAATTTAATAGGCGAGAGACTGCTCAAATAGTAAAGTTATAGCATGATATGAACCTAAGCCTACCCGGACAATAACATGAATGTAGCTACGTAGTGGCTCTCGTCACCTCACGCGTATATAGCCCCCACAACAGGTAGCACACATCAATTTACAGCACCTAGGGGTAAGTTCCCCCTCACAGGGTTAAAGAAGAGACTTACCTCGTTTCGGAGTTCCATAGCCGGCTCCCAAGCCTTTCCAACAACTCAAACCGATGCCCAACGCTCCTAAACTAGTCAATAAATGTGCAAACCCATAAAAATATACTCTAATACTGACAACAATTCAAATTAAACAAATTCCCAACTCCGCTCGAAAAGTCGATAAATCAACCCTCGGGCCCACGTGCCCGGATTCTGGAAATTTTTTAAGACAAACTTTACCCATAACACTACGAACTCAAATATATAGTTTATTCTAAATTCCATGTCAAATTTCGTGGTCTAAATCCAAAAATACCAATTACTAGGTTTTTCTTCAAAATCCCTAATTTCTACAAATTTTCATATCTAAATCCATACACAATCCAAGTATTTAACTTGAAATAGGTGGGAGTCACTTACCTTGAAATAGATGATGTAAATCTCCCTTCCAAGAGCTCCAAAAATTGCCCAACCAAATGAAAAATGGAGGAAAATGGCCAAATCCTGTATTTAAAATGACACCGCCCTTCTTCGCGAAGGCGCCAATCCTTTCGCGTTCGCGAAGCTCAGCTAGCCCAGGCCCAGAAACCTTCTTCGTGTTCGCGTTCGCGTTCGTGTTCCTCACGACTCGTTCGCAAAGCCTTCCACCCTCACTGCTTTGTGTTCGCATACCCAGCCTCACGTTCACATAGGCCAAACGACCTCAGGCCTTGTCCTCACTTCCTTCTACGCGTTCGCGACTGCCCACTTGCGTTCGCGTAGGTCCCTCAAGTTCTTCACCGCGTTCGCGATTGCCATACTCAACAGCCCCACAATTTCCTCTTCGGGAACGCGGGACTTCCTTCGCGTTCGCGAAGAATGACACCAAATACAAACAACAACAGTCCAAAACAGCTCTAATTTGGTCCGAGACCACCCCGAAACACACCCGAGGCCCCCGGGACCCTGTCCAATCACACAAACCAGTCCCATAACATAACACAGACCTGCTCGAGGCCTCAAATCACATCAAACAACATCAAAATCATGAATCTCACCTCAATTCAAGCTTCATTTAGAACTTCAAACTTCAACATTCGATGCCGAAACCTATCAAATCACGTCCGATTGACCTCAAATTTTGCACACATGTCACATTCAACATTACGGACCTACTCCAACTTCCGAAATCGGGATCCGACCCCGATATCAAAAAGTCCACCCCCGGTCAAACTTCTCAAAACCTTTAAATTTCAAACTTTAGCCAAATGACCCCAAAATGACCTACGGACCTCCGAATCCACTTTCGGACGCGCTCCGAATACCATAATCACCATACAGAGCTATTCCTTAACTCGGAATTCCAAAAGAACATCGATGACATAAAATACACCTCCACCCCAAGTTCATGAAACTCTTCCAAAATGCCAACTTCCACAACATGCGCTGAAACGCTCCTAGGTCATCTAAAATCCGATCCAAACATACGCCCAATTCCGAAATTATCATACGAACCTGCCGGGATCTTCAAATACCGATTTCGAGGTCGTTTACTCAAAAATTCAATATTAGTCAATTCTTCTAACTTAAAGCTTCTGAATTGAGAATTTTCTTTCCAGATCAACTCCGAACTTCTCGAATTTCAATTTTGACCATGCGTAAAAGTCATAATACCTGAAGTGAAGCTATTCATGGCCTCAAAACACCGAACGATGCGCTAGAGCTCAAAATGACCGGCCGGGTCGTTACAATCAGACTATTCCAGATTTACATGGACCTTATTTCTCAGAACCAAGGATGAAACCTTTCCAGTCTTTACTGCTTTTGTGAAGTAGATTCAAGTGAAGATGAGCTAATGTTGTAAGCATTATATGTGATCACGACACCAATTTGACAATGAAAATTTGATGAATTCTGTGCTGAAAATGGCATAAGTCATAAATTTTTTTGCTCCCAGAACACCCCCAACAAAATGGTGATGTGGAGAGGAAAAAAAAGATTCTTGAAGATATAAGAAGGACGTTGCTGATTGACAATAAAGAGTTTTTGGGCTGAAGAAGTGAACACTGCCTATTATCTGATTAACAGGTGCATGATCAGGTCCCTCCTAAATAAGACCCTGCATGAGTTTCTTAATGGGAGAAAACCAAAGCTGATTTACCTGAGAGCATTTGGATGCAAATGTTTCATTCTCAATAAGGGTAAGGAAGCGTTGGGAAAATATGATGCTAAAAGTGATGAAGGAATATTTCTTGGCTACTCTTCACAAAGCAACGCATACAAGGTCTACAACAAAAGGACTCAATGGGTAGAGGAAAGCATAATGTTTGATGAATCACACCACTCAAGCGTGAAAGATTCACATGATAATATTGATCAAGATGGAGATTATTCAAAGGTCCCGGGAGAGTTTATTGATATGGAAAACGGGAAGGTTGATCTAACGAGTCAAGTCAAGGAATTCAGTAAAGAAGATGCAGCAGAACTTCTAGCTGATTTGATTGAACCTGGTTCCTTAATCACAGCAACTGAAGCTGATAATAGAGTTGTTGATGCTATTTCAGGCACTCATGATGCATAGCAAAGAAGTGGTATTCACTCTTCTATCAATGCCAATGATGGGTCTCACATGGCGGAACCTGGTACCTCACATCCTAAAACCCACGTGTCTAACTAGAAGCACAAAAGATCACATCCTCTCCAAATCACTCCATGGGATTCAGGGATTCAGATTAGATCCACGACAAGAAACATGTTTGCTTTTTTAGCATTGTTGTCTCAAATTAGGCAAAAAATATCAAGAAGCATTAAAAGATGCTGACTAGATTGCTGTCATGCAAGAGGAGCTCTATCTATTTGAGAGGAACAACATGTGGCACCTGGTTCCTCGACTCTTAGATAAAATAGTTATTGGAACTAGGTGGGTGTTCAAAAATAAGCTTGATGAGTTTGGCAATACAACAAGAAATAAAGCTAGGTTGGTGGTCAAAGGCTATAACCAAGATGAAGGAATTGGTTATGATGAAACTTTAGATCCAGTTGCAAGAAAGGAATCCATTAGAATTCTCATTACTTTTGCATCTCATATGGAATTCAAACCGTTCCAAATGGATGTTAAGAGTCCATTTCTGAATGGATATTTGAAGGAGGAAGTTTTTGTCAAACAACCACCTGGTTTTGAATGCCATGCATATCTTGAACATGTCTTCAAACTTGACAAGGCTCTATATGGATTGAAAAAGGCCCCTCGTGTATAGTATAAAAGATTGTCCAGGTTCCTTCTGGAAAATGGCTTCACTAGAGGGAAAATTGACAACACTCTTTTTCTAAAGAAAAGAGGGAGGAACCTGCTGATTGTGCAGGTCTATGTTGATGACATCATTTTTGGTGCAACAAATGATTCCTTGTGTGAGGAGTTTGTAAAGCTTATGGAAAGCGAGTTTGAGATGCGTATGATGGGGGAACTGAATTTCTTCCTAGGGCTACAAGTTAAGCAACCCTATAAGGTAACAATGATAATTCAGCATAAATACATTAAAGTGATTCTGAAAAGGTTTGATATGGAAAGCTCAAAGACCATTGATACTCCCATTGCTACTGCCACTCGTCTAGACATGGACGAACCTGGTTCCCCTAAAAATGAAACTATGTATCGGGGTATCATTGGATCTCTCTTGTATCTAACAGCCAACAAACCTGACATTATGCTTAGTGTTGGGTTGTGTGATAGATTCCAATCAAGTCCTAAAGAATCTCATTTGAAGCTGCCAAAATAATTCTAAGGTATCTCAAACGAACGCAGGACCTGGTCCTCTATTATCCCTCAGGAGATAATTTTAACTTAATTAGGTATGTTGATCCTGAATATGCTGGTAATCTGGTGGATAGAAAGAGAACATCTAGCATGGCACATTGTCTGGGATCATGCTTGATCTCATGGGGTACAAAGAAACAAAATTTTATGGCTCTTTCTACTGCAAAAACTGAATATGTGGCAGCTGCCTCCTATTGTGCTCAACTGTTGTGGATCAAGAAACAATTGGAAGACTTCGGTGTATTCTCTGATTGTGTGCCACTGCTGTGTGAAAACACATGTGCCATTAATATGGCAAAGAACTCGGCTCAGCATAAGAGGACAAAGCACATTGGTGTGCGACATCATTTTCGAAGGGACAATGTTGAAAAAGGACTCATCTGTATGAAGTTTTGCAAGACAGAGGACCAGGTAGCAAATATCTTCACCAAAGCACTGAGCAGAGAGAACTTTGAAAGAAAACGACTAGAGTTGGGTTTGATCTAGTTGAACTGAGAACCTGGTCCCTCGATGTTTGGCTGTGAAAGAATGGTAAGGTGAATTTCTTAAAAGTATTTTCTGGCAACTTCTAACTCAATTCTATACTATTACAGGTAAACACGCATGGAAATTACAAGATATTCTAGGTACTATTGCATGTAATGTAGGCTTAGCCATTTTAGAATCATCAATAAATGGTGAACTGGCGCACAACCTTCCCGAGCGCTAGGTTCAAGCAACTTTATACTTCGAAAATCCCGGACTGTGATGGCGCCGCCCAGAGACAACATGACTAGAAAAATGAAAAGAAATATCGCTGCCCCACGGTTCCCTTCGGTCGTCTATTCCTTGGACGGCTCTCGATTCTTGAGCATTTAGGGGATTAGGTGGAAGTTAAAAAAGCTGCTCGAAAGCTTGACGAACAAGCGAAAAAAGCCTATCTATTCTATTTCATCAGGACCCTTTCGACGTTGCACAAAAGACATTACTTTACGTTCAACTAGTACTAAAAAGGCTACTCCTATTAGAAGTGGTAGAATTATTCCAAGTATTTCAGCTGGCAAACAAGCAGCTAATGACATTGCAATATTTTGGAAGGATGATCCTCATATTTTCAAAATCAGTCAGGGAACATGGTTCTTATGATTTAGGTTAGTAGTTCCTCTTACACTCATATGCATTTTTGAACTGTTAGTGTGCCACGTCATTAATTGTCTCCGCCTTTTCCCATACCTCTTAAACCCAAATGACACGCCCGTTACAAACCGACCCGTCTACCTATTTTATTAAATCACATATACTTGTAACCGGTCCCTCCTTTTCCTCTAAATACCCCAAAAAGCTAGTCTCTCTCTCTCTCTCTCTCAGCTATCTACATCAACACCCCTCTTCTAAAAAAACCCTCTTTGTGTGTCTTCAATCTCTGAAAATCGACTGTTGTTGCTGAGGGAAGTCCAGTTGGGGATTCCTTGTCTGATTGTGTGAGTACTGGGATTCAGGGGGGAGAACGTGGGAATGAGGACCGGGTGCCTCAAGGTGACAAGATCCGGTCAGTACTACGGGGGAGCTTACAGAAGGACCCAACCCTTCTGCCCAAGAAGAGTTCTCAACTCCTATTTGGCATGAAACACTATGCTCTACTAAATAGTCCTTGGACAGTATTGACCCTACCTCGTCCCCTCACCTTGATGCACCCCTTTAGAGATTATGTACCTTGCAATGAAGTCCGTCTCAGAAGGAGAAGGAGATGACAGTGAGGAGGACTTCGACAATTAGTCTGTAGCCCGGTTTATCACTGCTAGGAGTGGCGAGTCAGCTACACAAGAGTTTGTTCCTAAAAGACCCAACACTAGGAAGCAGAAAAATGTTTCTCTTGACAGTGCATTAAAGGAGAATAATGAGAAAAGGAAGAGGAGAAGACTTGTGAAAAGTAGATTGGTTGATGAGGAGGATGTGCTTCCGGAAACTGTTGTGGAAGTTGAGGATGAGGAGTTCAATGAGGAACCTGCTCCTCTTGTCTGTAAAGCATCTAAGAAGGTTGTGTCTGTGAAATAAAAGAAGTTATCATCTGCAAAGGTTGCTGAAGCTGGTGGCGAATATAAAGGTGAGAAGGAGAAAAGTGTTGGGAAAAAGAAGTCTCTCAAAAGGAAGCCAAGTGGCAGTGAGGAACCTAGTTCCTCAAAGAAGGCAGAGTTGATGTGTCTGAGCTTGAAAGGAAAGCTAAATTGAAGAAGCAGAAAGTTCTGTGGGGTAGAGTTTTTGACACCAACATTCTTGATCAGTCTGGAATGAGGTAGCTGGTTGAGATCTGCGACTTCCAAAAGTGAACTCATCTCTTTACTGTTTAGAGTCCAAAGGTTTATGAGGAGGAAGTTCGCAGTTTCTATGCTGATTTGTTCACAGTGGAAGGTGACACCATCTATTTGAAGATCAATGGGGTAAATTTTGTTATTGATGAGGCTGTGCTAGGAGACATTCTTGGGGTGCTTGCTGAAAGGCTCTCCACTTTGGAGGGAACCTGTTCCCTAGGTTTTAGGAAGATTATCCTCAAGCCTCAAGCTGTTCAACAAGGGGACAAAAAGGCACTGCTTCCAGAATACTAACTCTTGTTCGAGTTGGTGAACAAGTTCCAGCTACCAAGAGATAAAAGGAATTCTATTGCCTCTATAGCGGACCTGGTTCTTTTGGAGGCACTGGACGGCCACGTTCCTATCAATCTGCCCGGGATTTTGATTGAACACATGAAGAAAGTGGCATACTTCAAGGATGGAAATCATGGGTTGCCATATGGGTTCCTGTTCATAAAAGTCTTTGAACGATTTGAGGCCCCATTGGGGAGATCATCTCTGGGAACTCATAAACAAATCTTCTCAATGAACACCTTGGAGGAATGCGAGTGTGTTGACAAAAAGGGCGGTATAGGCAGAAGTTATACAATCTCTCAACTTATCGATGCTTAGAGTGTTGCTAATGAGGAAATCAGGCGATTGAAGGCCCATAATGCTATTCTTGAGGGTAAGCTCAGTCAAGCCAGCATGGAACCTGGTTCTAGTAGTGCTCAGGGTGCAGAAGTTGCCAGCTTGAAGGCTGAGAATACTGAGTTGAGGAGGCATGTGGAGAACCTGAAAGAGCAATTGATCAACGATCAAAGAGCTGCTAATGCTCGCGTGGACGATTTTCTCAAGGCTCTTGCTCCCTCGTCTTTCCCTTCCTCATCCAGTGCCCCCTAATTTGTCCCTTTGTTAGTCTCTGCCAAATCTTACAGTGTCCTTATTGTTATCCGTCCCCTATGGTTGTGGTACTCTAGTTATGTTTAATTTGTGTATGTTTTTGTAATGATGGTACTGCTATAATGGTTCTATTTCCTTTCATTAATGAGCATCTTCGTCATTTTAATTTCATGTTATACTCTTGTGTTCTGTTTTTAGCTATGTTGTGTGCACACAAGTGGCATGAGTTAACTTTGCTAGATATTTTTTGCATTTACTTGCTTGTTTTTTTATGAGTCCAAAAGGGGGAAGAAAATTGAAAAGGAAATTGAAGGGGAGAAACGGGTTCTCAGGGGGAATATGGTTATTCTGCAGGGGGGAAAATGTGGAGATCTGGTTCTCAGGGGAAATATCAATTCTATGTTTGTCATCATCAAAAAGGAGAAAATTGATAAATAATATGTTCTATGCTTTGATGATCTAACAAACTTTATATGAGAACTAGATAGGGAACCTGATACATTTGGTTCCTCTACGTTCAAAGCAATAAGTCAAGGTATGGCACAAGTCTCAATGAAACTAGATAAGGGAACAACAGAGGGAACAAATAGAGTTCAGTTCTTTCGGTCACAGTACAAGTCAACTCTAACAGCTGTTAAAGTTGTTGCACTGCACACGTAACAGTACAACATCACTATTGAAGCATGTTGTGTACCAGACACTCCCTTATATCATCCTTGACGACCTCACTTATATATTACCAACATGAGGCAAGGGAACACACACACTTGCAAAACCTAAATATCATTTACTCTCAAATGCGCAACCACCTTCATTCTCCCAAAGGCTTTGGAGAACAAAACAACAACATAACGAAGGACTAGATCCCAAAACTGATTATATCGTGTGTCTTTGGCATTGTTGTGTCTTTGTTTATATTATTCACTTTTAGCTCCTACTCAGCTTAATTAGAAGAATCTTGTAGGACACTTTGTAAACCATAAACTGTGTGGTTGTGTTGACTAGAGTTAGTCAAGTAATTAAGGGATTAAGAATTTAATTCCTAGGTTACAATAGGTTGTAATCTAAAGTTGTTCAGTTAGTGAAGTTGAAATCCTATGAGTGTAGGTCGTGGTTTTTAATCATGTGAGCTGGGAGTTTTCCATGTAAATATCGTTGTGTTATTTATGTACTGCTATGTTATGTAGGAACTGATAGAGAACCAGATGCTCTATACAGTTTGGTGGACTCTTAGTTTACATCAAATTCCTTGTTCAAATATTGGAAAGCATAACTCTTTCCATGCATACCAGTGTCTTTTGCTCCTGTTGTCATTCTTGCCCCAGAAGAAATTAGCCACAATGAAATGATTAAAGTAATTCAAAAGACTCAGATTAAATGAAAGTGAACAAATAACAATTTATTCGGAATGACAGTTTGTAACATCTTCGTCAAAAACAATGGGTCAGTGCAGTAATTCCATATTAACCATATTCCTTTAACCTGAATAGCAGTAAAAAACTTTTTAAATTCTGGTGGAGTGGTGGTAAGGGATTTGAATGAGACAGACTTTTAAGTTGCTAATATTCCTTCTTTTTCCTAATATTTTTACGAATAGGATGTGTTCCTTTAATTGCACTAAGAAAATAATTACTGTTACAGCTATGTATGAAAGTTGAAATATATCTATTGTTTAAACCAGTAGTTATTGTACTCTATATTTTTCTAGCTAACTAATTACATCGTTCCAAAATAAAAATAATATGCGTGAATTCCCTACAATAAATATGATTTGATAGCAACAATAGCAAACCCAATGTATTCACACAAGTGTGGTTTGGGGAGGGTAGTGTGCATGCATATTTTACCCCTACCTTGTGAAAGTAAAGAGGTTGTCTCCGATAGACTGACGAGCGCATAACACTACACGAAATTGATGCTCGCTAGCTAAAGATAGTATAATTTAGTTATCTTCTCCACATGGATTGGATTTAAATAATGCTCTAGTAATTTATGGTTTAAGTGCTATTCAGGATGATCAAAACTTGATTTGGATTGATTACGAATTACGATTAACTACTAAATTAAAGCAATTAATAATTGACTGCAAAGAGTTTGAGATTAGCAGAGTTGGTTTTTTATCAATATGAGGAATACGGGTTTGACAAGATAGGTGCACGCTAGTTATCTGGGGTTTCACTCTATTTTAATTCACTCTAATGTTCTAATGATTCCCACGAATTCACTCGATGATTAGTTCAAACATGTAGTCAAGACTCCTCTCTCGATTAAATCTTAACTCTACGAGCTGAACTAATATAAGCATTGTGAAAGTATGCAAGCATGCATTAATTAACTAGTATTTAGGAAAACGTCTCTCGAATATTCTCCTAACTTAATTTAATCAACAATTCAACAAGCTCTTTCGATTACTTAAGAGAATCAATGAATTAAATCAAACAAAATAATGCAAAGATAATCATCAACATATTCCTCTTTCGATTAATAAATCGGTGAATAAAGTTGCGCAACAATTCAAAACTCCATAAACAAATTAAAGCAAAGAACTAGAGTTAAAATCCACAAATATCAAGCAAAACACCATATCCGTCAAACCCTAAGGGAAACTACTCCATAATCATAGAGGAAGTCATCACAAATATAATTAAAGAGTAAGAAAACATCAATCTAACGTTACAATCCAAACCCCCGTATTGAATTGATGGAAAGATGATGAAATCTTGTGTCTTGTAGCCTCCAATGCCCACCCAAAGCTTCCAAGGTCAAAGTCCTCTAAAAATCATACTTTTGGTGTATTTATACCATGTAGGAATGGGCCCATATGAAACTACCCTTTCCAAGCCGAAGTGAGACACTTGGACCGCGAAAATACACTGGCGTGACGCCCCTTGCGCCACATTAGTGAGGATCTTCAGAGAGTAGATATTTTTTACTTTGCAGGAATTTTGACTAGCGCTCGCAATTTTCTCAGAGTAATTTTGTTTTCTCACTTTTTAACATCTAAACTTGGGCCTGAACCCCCGAACGTGATCCCGACTTAATTTCTTGATCTTTTACTCAGACTTCAAAGCTCCAACTTGTTCAAAATTAGCTCCAAATTATCTTAATAGCTCGGAATCACTTCCTAAAAGGCATAAAACACATAATAAGTGCAATACACTAACATTTAAGCTCAAACACAAGTAAAATGCAGTAATTGGAGTGCAAATTATGACTAAAATACGGGTTTCTAGCCTACCATCAACACCCCACACTTAAACCATTGCTCACCCTTGAGCAATCAAACTGCACTTCACATAGAGACGACCTTCTTATCAGACAACTTCCCTAACGCATTATGCCAAGAATATTTAAAGTAGACTAAGCACTCTATCATAACATCCTAGCCTCAAGAATCGACTCAAAAGCACCACGCATTTTTCACAACCCGCTCACTTAGTCTAACACAAAGGTCCAAAATTTTAAATTACCTTCGCAAATCATGTGCCCTCACACAAACAATAGAGAGTAGTTCCACACACGATAAATTTCAAGAACAATTAGGAACTCAAGATAGAAAGAATTCACTCACTCTCAGAATTAAGATTCATATGCCATAGAATACGTACCATAGGCTTGCTCATAGTGTAATACTCTACTAATTGAGCTCATTCATTCAAGGATCAAATAAGACTTAATTTGGTTGTAATATAGGCTGCGGGACGGGTAGGATAGATTTGGATATAATGACTACACCTCCCTAAGCACTTTAATACATATACATTAACAATTCAAATCTCACACTTATGTTGAACCAAATCCCAACCTTCATACATAATAGCATCAAGCTCCCAGTATCTTTAAGCACAAACAAGATGAGAGCTACAACTAGCATGGAATCCATTTTTTCCTTTTTTAAGTTCTGATTTTGTATCTTTTCAATCAAACTCTCTTTTTTCCAATTCTCTACAAGTGGCTCTCACAATTTTTCAAGCAGTGCACCTTTCTCCTTCTTCTATAGTTCCACTCAAAACTCGACCACACCTCACTTAGATTTTACAAGCTCATAACAAAATCAAATGCTCAAGAGAGGTAAAAGGTTCAAACATATAGTCAATTCAAATAAAGTGGATCAGCCTTGTAGTGTGGTTGCCAAAGAAGTAGGATTACAGGCTCAAAAGGGGCTAACTAAGATACACAACAATTAGGCGGGTCACAAATATATAATTGGCTCAACAAAGAAATACATATATCACTTCCTAGACTAAACAAGACTTCTATTTCGCTATGCAAACATATAGGGCAAGTTGTAGGCATCAAGTGACATGCACAGAATATCACAAAACCTTACACACACATTGGCACATAGGACCGGATCTATCCCGACTCTCTAGTCAATACAGTTAAGCAAAGTCAGAATCAACCAATTTAAGGTACTTATAGACGAGTAAACAATTGAGCCTAGGCATCATAAATAAGGCACTCATTACTCTGAAGGCACAACAAAGTCAAGGAAAGTCATCTCCATTTAATATCATAGCACAAGACTTCACTAATCCTACTAAAAGAAAAACTAACTGCACTCGATTCAAGCAAAATCCTTGGAAAAGAACTGCGGTAAAGAAAAACCAAGAGGAAATTATTACACTACCTAAGAAAAATAAAATATTTTTTTCTTCGACTTTGAGCCCTCAAGAAGACAGTCAAGGAAATTCATCGTCGGGAAAAGTCAAAAAATATTCAATCAAAAGAAAAGAAAACAAACATACATATACATATTTACATACCTCACCCCACATTTCAAATTATGGCATGTCCCTGTAAGGCCCCGTGAAAATTTTTTGCTCAAAAACCCGAAATCTCGTAGTGCCAAGTTAGGAATATGTGTTAGAAATTTTGTTCGGACCTTTTGATTGATCTGTGCATTAAAAAGTTAAGGAATAATGTTTTTCCAGAAAAGTGTGTTTCTGCGGTCCATTATGCGGTCGCATATAGCTAATGCGGACCGCATAGTCGCCGCATAGTCAGACAGTGTGCTGGTTGGTTTTGAAGCCAACTATGCGGCCAATTATGCGATCGCATAATCAATATGCGGGCCGCATAGTCATCGCATAATCTCCTTGGAATTTTGCGAGGGGCAGTTCTGCGGTGCATTATGCGACCGCAGAAAAGGTATGCGGATCGCATTCTTGTCGCATACCCGAGCAGTTTGTTCAGGTTATGGGGGCCATTTTTGCGGTCCCTTTTGCGGGCCGCATGTCCATTATGCGATCGCATATGCGATCGCAAATTGTGTCGGGGCTCCTATTTTCTAACTTTTAAATCCCGACCCCATCCCATTAAAAACACCTCATTAGACCCCTTTTATGCTACTTTAGTGCAAATAGAGTGAGAGAGGGAGTTCTAGAGGGAGAAACTAACTCTCACCAAGTCACTACAATCCTTAATCTTTGAAGATTTTCAAGTAAAAATTTTCTAGGCCTTCATCCTAAGAGGTAAGAACTTGTGCCCTAATCTATGATTTCGAAATTTCTATTAAAATAAGTGATTAACAAGTGGGTTCATGGGTATAAGGGTTGATTATCTTGCATGCATAAATGATAATAGGGTATGGGGAGATTGTGAGTTAAAAAGATAGCAATTGGGGTGTAAGATGATAGAAATCTCTCACAAAAAGGGGTCCTAAAATCACAATGCACACTTAGTGCTTGGTAATATATTCAAATGAGCTAGAATCTTAATCATGTCCCTAATTCTTGGTTCAATTAGTAATCATCATGAAATAGATCGAAGTTGCTAGGAAATTCCGGAATTATTGTAAGGATTTAAGGAAAGCTCTGTTGAGGTATGTATGGCTAAAACCCCCTCTTCTTAGAAATTGAGCTTCCACGGTGTCCGTGCAAATGTTGTAAGTCCGAAATTTGATTGATGTAGAACTTGTTATATCAAATGAATTGGTGTTGTAAGAATATATGTGGAAGGTGCATCTCCATGTGTTTAATGTGCTATTCTTTGTCAAATTGTGGATGTGTGAAGAACATGAACTATGTGCTAAAATGCCTAAATTGTAAGTCAAGGTTACATTGTGATTGTTATGCCGAACTAGGTGAATTCCTCTTTATGCTTACAACTTGAATTGCTCTTGTATGTGCCTATGATCTTAAATGGCAAGGTTAATGTTGAAAATGGGAATAATGTGAAACGTGAGTTACGGAATGTGGCCTAGTGCCAAGTAACGATGTGGTAATTGTGGCCCCAAGTGCCGATGAACTAATGTATGTGAAACCAAAAATTAAATGAGATGATTAATGGAAAAAGGGGTAACGTCTTGGTAAGACGGCCTAGCTGATCGGGCCGTGATCAGACGCCATACTACACACATGGTGGTATTGTGTTGATGATTGAGACTGGAAAGTGAGAATGAGATAGTGATTGAGGTATATGTCTCAAATGAGGCATCTTAGCCGATCGGGCCGTGATCGGACTCCGCGTAAGAAAGCGGTGGTATTGTGAATGATGATGCAACAATATGGAATGCCCCAACCTAAAGTTACGAAAATTATGTGAAAGCTATGTGGACCTTTTATTTGATAACGTGGTGATTGTTGAAGCTTTGTAGTCCTCATGATTTCTTTCCTCTTGTATGGTTGTTCTTTCTAACAAGATGGTGTTTAGTTATACATACTAGTACTATTCCATGGTACTAACGTCCCTTTTGCCGGGGGCGCTACATTTTTGAATGAATGTAGGTGGTTCTATAGCGGA
>NW_017671845.1:84290-85195 GCF_001879085.1 Nicotiana attenuata | reverse complement strand
GTGGGCCGAAAAAAGGTGAGGCGATCCGGATCCCGTGCCCCTGGCCCCTGGCCCATGCGAAGGTGGGGCTATAACACACGAAATTAAAAATCGGGCAGAATACTAGTTTTATGGTCCTAAAACGCCAAAAACAAGTAACGGTCATGGCGAGGAGGTAACTATTATTCCTTAGGTAGTTTTTGAAAGGCCGACAAAATTTTAGGAGATCCGGGTCTGGTGGCCCGGCCCATGTAGAAGGCATGGGATATAGCATAAAATAATCTAGGAATCGAGCGGAATTCCACTTTTATGGCCCTAAACGCCAGAAATGAGTAACGGTTATGGCGAGGCGGTGTCTATTGTTTTATAGGTTATTTTTTATGGACCAGCAAATTTTTAGGCGATCTGGGTCCAATGGCCTGGGCACATGCACAAGACGTGAGTTATGGCAAACGAAAATCTAGGAATCAGGCGAAATTCTAGTTTTATGGCCCTAAAACGCAAAAAAAATGACTAACGGTCATGGCGAGGAGGTGACTATTGTTCCTTAGGCCATTTTTTATAGGACAAAAAAATTATGGGCGGTTTGTGTCCGGTGGCCCGAGCCCATGGAGAAGGCGTGGGCTATACACGAAAATCTAAGAATCTGATGTAATACCAATTTTATGCCCTAAAATGTCAAAAATGAGTAACGATCATGGCAAATGGTGACTATTGCTCCATACGTTATTTTTGATGGGCCGACAAAATTTTAGGCAGTACGGGTCCGGTGGCTCGGGCCCATGTAGAAGGCATGGGCTACAGCACATGAAAATCTGGGAATCTGGCGGAATACTAGTTTTATGGCCCTAACACGCCAAAAAATGAGTAAAGGTCATGGGGAGGCAGTGACTATTGTTCCTTAAGTCTTTTATAATGTACCGACC